>NW_017096999.1:0-2369 GCF_001412225.1 Nicrophorus vespilloides
TGTAATAAATTTAATAAAATATACGGAATATATACATGGGCAACCCAATTCACTTTAAATATTAGTTTAAATAAGTACAATTTTGAGAGCAGATTACACGAAAAGTACACAAGACACAACTATGTAATTATACTCATTTTAAACTGTATAATTTTAGCTTTAATTTGAATGCTCAATCATTATTATGCTGTTTGTATTTATCGAGTAATATGATTAAATATAAAGACGCACTTTATAGTATAAAAATTACAATTTGAGATAGAGATAGAATTAAATAACTATTTCTTTATTTTTCTAATTGATTTTGTAGTGCAATTAATGTTCTTGACAATCTAAAATTGATTCTTTAAATATTACTTATGTTATAAATTTAATAAAATATACGGAATATATACATAGTCAACCCAATTCACTTTTAATATTACTTTAAATAAGTACAATTTTGAGAGCAGATTACAAGAAAAGTGCACAAGGCACAACTATCTAATTATACTCATTTTAAACTGTATAGTTTTAGCTTTAATTTGACTGCTCAATCATTATTATGATGTTTGTATTTATCGAGTAATATGAACAAATATAAAGACGCACTTGATAGTATAAAAATTACAATTTGAGATAAAGATAGAATTAAATAACTATTTCTTTATTTTTCTAATTGATTTTGTAGTGCAATTAATGTTCTTTACAATCTAAAATTGATTCTTTAAATATTACTTATGTAATAAATTTGATAAAATATACGGAATATATACATAGGCAACCCAATTCACTTTAAATATTAGTTTAAATAAGTACAATTTTGAAAGCAGATCACAAGAAAAGTTCACAAGACACAACTATCTAATTATACTCATTTTAAACTGTATAATTTTAGCTTTAATCTGAATGCTCAGTCATTATTATGCTGTTTGTATTTATCGAGTAATATGATTAAATATAAAGACGCACTTGATAGTAGAAAAATGACAATTTGAGATAAAGAATTACAATTTTATTTTTCTAATAGTGCAATAATATAATTAATGTTCTGGACAATTTAAAATTGATTTTTTTTTAAATAAGTTTGTAGCCATCTAATTTTTGGATGACCCAATGAAAGAAGGCCATGATCGCGAAAGAGAAAGATAAAGGTATGGATCCATCGCGTATCCACAACCACAGACTGGAACAAAAGAATGCTTATTAAATTGTTGATTTTTCACTTTGATCAAATTACCTGTAATCGTACGGATCGTCTGAAACAAAATACGGTTTAGGCGTTTCCATGATACCGGATTGGATTATCCTGACGGTTTCCAAGGGACGATCATCGGAGTCGGTCTTGAAATGTTCGATCGTGTGCACAATTTCTTGACCTTTCACTACCTAAAAATTAAATATAATTTATCTTTATGTCTTTGATTTTATCTGTGAGTTAAGTTAATTGCAGGATGAGAATACTGGACCTTTCCAAAGACAGTGTGATAACCGTCCAACCAATTCGTTGCAATTGTGGTGATGAAAAACTGGCAACCGTTGGTGTTGGGTCCTGAAAACGTTTTCTATAATAAAAATTTCTTTTCTCGCTGAAAGGTTTTGTTGTTACCGTTGTTCGCCATGCTAACAAAACCAGCCGAATTGTGCGGAACGATGAAATTCTCGTCTTCGAATAAACCGCCGTAAGCGCTCACAGAACTGCTTCCATCCCTGTTCAGAACATCACCACCTAAAAAAGACATTTAATAAAAGAGAAATATGTGAACAGAATCCTCTCATACCTTGGATCATGAAACGCTGAATGACCCTGTGAAACGTTGATCCTTCAAAGCTATTTCCATCTATGCCTTGTGTAGCCAAAATCTTGAAATTGTTCACGGTTTTCGGTGCGATTTCACCGAACAATCCTATAACTATCTTCCCCACGTATTCGCCACCGTGCTCCACGTCTAGATAAACACGATCTGTGACTTTGTAGTTTTCAGCCTGAAAAAATTGAAATTTAAACTTTTTTCAATTGATTTGATTTTGAATTGAGTACTTACTTTGGCGAGTGCCACCAAAATTAAAACGCACAACGATAATTCCATTTTTTGCGCTCTTCTGAACGAATGGAAATTTTAATAATGGGAAAACTCGTCGTAGCGCCGCTAATTCAATTTATTTTCTAATTGGTGTATTGGACGGCGCCTGCTCCGATCGTTAATTGGATTTTTATTTGAAATCCCTTTTCTCTTTTAAATCGCGACTTGCCCCAGTTTTTACTTTAAGGATTTCCAATTAATACATTAAGGCAGCGTTTTCCAAACTGTGAGGCGTGCACTAGTCTAAGGGGAGGCGCGAATATTAGTAGCAGTGAGCAATTTACCAAATATCTGCTAAAGTATAGA
>NW_017097000.1:0-694 GCF_001412225.1 Nicrophorus vespilloides
ACCAGGCTAAGAAGGCAATCAAAAAGTAGTAATTATCTCCAACCTCATTTGTTTTTTGTTTCATCCTTAATGTGACTGTATATATCCTGTTTCTCTCTCTTTTTCTGTGTTATTAAATATCTGTGATGTCTTTAAATAAACTTGTATGTAAATAACGACATTGTGGAATTAGATTTTTCTACCCTTCGAATATTCTTTTCCCCTATACATATAATTGAACATCTCCAAAGGTTCAATAAAAGATAGTAAATGAAATAAACAAATCATTATTTATTACTTACTTAATTATATAAATTAACTTGGAATTACTTTACTACTACAAATAAAAACTGTTGTTAATAAGAAACGTTATAAAACCTATAAAATATTTAATTATTTAAAGTGTTTTCGATTTTCATATTCTTAACATGTATGTAATAAGTAATAACACTCAAATGAATAGTATTTTTATTTTTTCATGTTACTCATTCGATATTTATTTAATTTGAGTATGAAAATGATTCTATTCCGTAAATAAATATAACAATAACTAACAATTGAAGCACATTATTTAATAACTTTTTAAATTAATTTTTATTGAGTCAAATTTAAATAAAATTACCAACAATAAATGGATATTTCAAACTGGTAATTTTTATATAATTAGAGATTTTTACTAATCTTCAAATAATTTCTTTTTGATAATTAGAACTTA
>NW_017097000.1:835-1027 GCF_001412225.1 Nicrophorus vespilloides
TTATATAATTAGAGATTTTTACTAAGCTTCAAATAATTTCTTTTTGATAATTAGAACTCATAATATATTTTTTTTGCCTGAAATAAATCGTCATATTAACTAATTTATATTAATATTATTATACTATAGTTTTTATTTGTTTTGTAATTTTACTTACAAATATTTTGAGATCATTAAAATACACTTTAAGCT
>NW_017097000.1:1042-1444 GCF_001412225.1 Nicrophorus vespilloides
ATATGTGTACACAAGTTTTAAAAATGATGTAGCAAGCACGCAATCCGGAACTTATCTTCTCATCATCACTCATTATACGAAACGTTACTCTTTAAGCGAGTCATTTTTCTTACAATTCATTTTGCTCGTTAAGCGAGGTTCCACTGTATAAGAAAATAATCGTTAAATTAGTATTAGCAATATTTGTGTAGCTTTCCTAATTATTTTGTATTTTTATATATTTACTACATCTTAATTTTGAAAAATGAACATTACATTTTTGTGTTCTTATAATTTTTATATAATTTTAGCTATTTTTAATTCACACAAAGTAGAAGTTAAAACATAAAATGAAATTAGAGAAATAAATTGAAAAACTTAAGTTGTTTATCAATTTGTTAAAGTCTAACGATATTTCATGTC
>NW_017097001.1:0-17469 GCF_001412225.1 Nicrophorus vespilloides
ACGTGGAGCGCACTTGCAGCGTTGTCGATTTTACCACGTTACAATATAAATGCTCACTCACATCGAGTGTATAGAAATTGGGACATGTAGATTTAATTAAAAAAAAAATTATGAATGCGCTGCACAGGTTTTACAAAAATAAAACCTTCATGTTTCATACGGAACGATAGAAAATATATAACTAAAATATATATGAAACTAAAGAAAAAAAAAGTATACGAATAACTCAATTTCCGTCAAAACGTAAGTACTTCCCTTTCTGCGCTTACCGATTCAATTTCCTTTCATGCAAACTAAATCAAAATCAATGATACCTTACATAGGAAGCACACGTAAGCAAAAAAAATAAAAGATGATGAAAAGAGCTTCCACAAACCATTATAATTTGTTGCGGAAATCAATGCGTTAATGCGAAAGAAAAAAAATTATAAATGATCTGCGGTTTCCGCCAATTATAATTACGACCGTGGTATAAATTTCTGTTCTTTTTTTGTATAGTAATTTTATTTCTCATTCGCAGATTACAATGCGTTATTATAATTAATTTGAATTGGCACGAATCGATTTTTATTCACGCAACGTAACGTATTTTAAAATGGTTTATTGTGTCTTACTTAATTTATATCAATTTGGTTAAATAAAGTTTTTTATTGGATACGAGGAAAATACATTAAAATATTAATTTAAAGAACGTTCGCTTTCAGAATATTCAAATTCATATTATTATTCATTGACGTAGCAAGAAGTGGATGAACGAGCGTGTGCGTGCTAATTTAATGGGCGCTTCGGATCAGTGGGTAAAATTTCCAAGCTTCATTTTTATTCCCGGGAAAATACATCAATTATTTATAATAATATTTAAATAGATTATACTAAAATAAATAATAACTGTTACAATTAACTGTCCTATTAGAATATTTTTTTTTAATTAGTATAAGTGTTAAATTTTATACATGAATTATCGGTATAAATTTTCTGGAAAACAAATTATGCATATTTCATAAATTTTTAAGAGAAAAATTTAGTTATCCATCAGACTTTAGGAACACTTTATGTTAGATATACGAAATTACTTTCGATTCATATTTAAAAAGAAAATTATTAAAGAAATATTATTTCCAATAAATTATTTAAGAAATATTTAATTAAATTATATACAAGCGAAAAGAGGATACAAGCGAATTAGAATGTATTTAATGAATAAGCCAAGTCAAGTTTTATTTAACCTCTGGCTGAAATTCCTGAAACTATTGCCATTATAAGTCTACAATAGACCTTTACAAGTTCTCGAATTCATCCTTTTATAAAGTACACAGACGAAGATCGAGATGATCCTTTATACCAAACTACCTCTAATGTACCCTCAAATATTCCATTCAAGCTTGTAAGCAAAATTGCTTCCACTTCCACCAACTTATTACATTAATATCCAACATACAGCAACACCTAAACCTCAGTCCAGTTTGAAAAATTCAAAATAATCTTTATTTTACTTGAGGAACATGAATATACATTCTAAAAAAAATAGATAAAATTATATTATGTATATGTTACGGTAAAAGTACAAAATCGGTAAATGTATACATTAACCAGATTGGTTGGAAAATCTGAATCAGTTTCATATATCTTCTTTTAATAAGTGCCTTATTTACGTGAACAACTATATAAAAGTTCGTAAAAACAACTCAAACAATTAGTAATAATATTATTATTTATACAGTTTAGATATTGTCCTCGATTTTTTTAGCATTTGTTTGGTAAATCTAAATATAAATTTGAGATCAGTTCCATATATCTACTTTTACCGGTAATTGTATACATTTTCCATCGTATACAGGTAAAAATTAAAAATAATAAATATCCGATCAATATAGTTGAAATTTTAACGACATATCTTTGCAATAATTAGTCGAGACGACATTTAGTGTTTTATACTGAAATAGTTATTCAGTTATAGAATAGATCCCTTTTTATATTACGGTGGCAAATGTTACCAGCAGGTCCGAAAGGGTTAAGGTTAAAATGTGACTGAAATAATGTATACTATTATTATTTTCTTTATTTAAACACTATTTTATAATAATATAATTTTAAAAGTTTATATATTATTTATTACAGTACAAAACTTTAACTACTTGGCAGCTACACTATTTTGTCTCGAATTTTGTTTTGCAGTTGCATTTCTTAAATCTTTTTCTTTCAGTACTTCGAGATTCTTTCGAAATAACCTCCCTTACTGATATTTTAATATTAGGTACATCTTCAATACATAACTTTTTTTTGTTTGCATACTTATAATTAATTTCTTGTGAAACATTTTTTATGTCGTAAAATTTTATTCACAATCTGTTCATCAATGTGAACATTGTGAAAATTTAAGATTGCGGTTGACATTAAATGGATAATTTTTCCCGGTCGTCTTGTAGTAACGTCAGTAGTATATTGATGCTCTGCGATTCCACTATTTCCTTTGACTGTGAATCTGCTGCTATCCTTAACACTGTCATTGTCCATCGACGATATGCTGAACCTCATTCATTTGACTGTCCATCTGTGATGAACGATGGCCCTATTGCTACAAGCACCGAGAGGGATCACAAAGGTCCTGGCTTGAAACTTTGCTTTAATTTTCCTTCTTTTGTAATAATTCTCATTGATAGCCACATAGCTACACACATAGTAAATATCTGAGATTTACTTTACCTGTATCTACATCTGGTATCAATCGGTATTTTAGCGGTATCTCCTAGTTCAGCAAGAAGGAATTTTAGGTTTGATTTTTTTTTCATTTTAACTGCTCAATTTTCCAAATTTTCTTTTATTTGTGTCTTTTTATTAATGATAAACATATAAACGCATGTAAACCTATACATATTTCCCAACATCATTGGGTAAATGTATAAATTTCTCGGAAATGGTGGATTTACGTAAGTTAAACTTACATTTACCAACCAAGCTGGTAAACGTATACATTTACTGATTATCATAAATATTTTTTTATATACAAGTCTGTTTTTGTGCTATTTGTTTCGTATGTGTTTAATTCGGTTTCAAATAGTCCGATAATTATTTAGTTGATAA
The DNA here is from genome assembly GCF_001412225.1 of Nicrophorus vespilloides. Taxonomy (NCBI): domain Eukaryota; kingdom Metazoa; phylum Arthropoda; class Insecta; order Coleoptera; family Silphidae; genus Nicrophorus; species Nicrophorus vespilloides. The sequence continues at coordinate 3,082 of NW_017097001.1, forward strand.
TCTGTGAATTGTTTAACTGGAGGCTAACACGGCGTATACCCAAGTGGATACATGTATTTTGCAACGAACAATAATAATGTTAGGTGGAGCGCCTTGTGGGTTTGCCTCAGGAAAGGACCTGTCCTCCCTGTTGTTTAATATATTTAGTAATAACTTCGTTAAAATTAATTACAACGCCATTGTAAATTGCGCAGATAACACAAACTTATTATTTTATGGGTCGACCATTATGGTATTATACAATTAACCCTCAAATTAATTATAATCCCGCCACAGTTGTAAACAGAACATCAAAACATTTTAGGTGTATTACAATACTTTTTATCTACATTAAAATTAAATTTTCTCAATATTTATTATATAGTTTATATTAAATATTATAATACTTATGATATTTGCTAATATCATAGCAAATATCATATAAATGAAATCAATATTTGTCATTTTACCTACTGGATTATAAATATTATATTTTGTATATTTTATACAATACAATGATGAGTTAATTCTTCTATATTAATTTTAAATTATTTTTGTTAAATTTCATGTAAACTTTATAAATTATTTTAAAACTATAAATCAAAAACATATTATCCATTTAAAACAGCATCAGCATAATTCTATTTTGAAAAAAATAATCCATTAATCTACGTCGATTGTAAAATTAATTGGTATATACAGATTTGTTGTTCTCCTCATTAAGGTGATGTAATATAATTGTTCAACATTATATTAGAAACATCCTATATTATCATACATAAATTAATTGTCCTGTAATTACGTTAATTAATTATGAACTTGTTTACCGAACGGATGTAGCCTTCCGAAATATTTGTTGTTCGATTATTAAATTTAAGCAAATTATCGATGATGTAACATATTTTATTTAGTTATGAAAATTGACGAGATCCTCTTTACTTCCAGGATATGATGATATTTTGAAAATCAAAAGATAAATTACTATCCTGTTACATAATACTATAATTAATTTAAATCTAATAATAAACATAAACAAATAACATAATTAATAATAATAATTTATTGGCCAAACATGAATACATAAGAAAAAATTACATTCTATACATAAATAAATTCTAACATAAATTAAAAAAAATATATATTTATTAATAGGCTGGCCAAAGGGCTAACGATCGAGGTCTTTCCGCCCGGGAACATAAATTTAATTATGGAATATAACAGTATTATAATAATAATATACAAATGAAAAACAGAAGAATGAGGGAACAAAAAAGTAGCAGAGTAAGAACAAGTGTGTATCAATCGTGGGACATTAGGTATTGGAATAGGGATAATGTGGGATACTTAAATTTGGGAAGGATATATGGGGCACATAATTTAGAGAGGGAGGCTATGTTGGACTGTTTTGATTTAAATTTCAAGTAGAGGGAAAGGTAACAAATAACATATTAAGTTTGAAACATTCAATGTCGAACTGAATGTTTGGTTTATTATATCTCATATAAGAAGCAGTGTAATTAACATCAGAGATATCGGGCATAGTAATTCGGTAAACGGACATTTCATAAGAATATTAAAGCAAAGTGACTATTTAAAAGTACTATTGACACAAATATAACTACAGACATTCACGGCGTCTCTTAGTCCCATTATTATATAAACATATACATCAGCATAATGGATCTAAACCATGATCACGATCATCTGTTGTGTCCAACCATTATTATTGTAATTGTTATTATTAATATAGTGTATTAATGAACTAGAGGCATCCAAGGCGTCTCTTAGTCGCATTATTATATGAACATAAAGATTAGCATAAAGGAATCTCTACCGTGATTCCAGTTCGATACACTTTAATATAAACAAAGGGGACCAAGCGTAAACATTCCCATCGATACTTCTATACCTTTATAACAAATTCAAGTCCTTATTATAAACACATAAAGATCGTTACATGTACAATCGTAATCGATCATCATTTTCATATATACAAATGCATAGGAATTTGTCCCGGTCTTATTATAAACAAAACCACCGAGGCTTAATCATCAATATATACAAACCCTACTCCCGATCACAACTCCCACCCCGTATTAATAAGAATTAACTTTGTAAGTAAAATAACTATTTAGAATTAGTCTCAGTAAAACCTTAAAAGACTGATATAGTCTCAGTAAAACGTTAATATGAGGAGCATAGTCTCATGTAAAACCAAACGAATTTCATTAAATTCCCAACTATTGAGACTCCACAACGACAACACCAGACAATATTCCACTGTGTCCAGAATTCAATCCCTGGGACACGACACATCAATACACTTTAATATAAACTTCTATACCTTTACTCCGAATCCAGGTCCTTATTATAAAACACATAATAATCATTACACGTACAATCGCAATCAATCATCGTTTTCATATACAAATGCATAAGATTTTGTCCCGGTCTTATAATAAACATAATCACCAAGGCCGAATCCCGTGGGAATGCTTAATCATCAATATATACAAACACTACTCCCAATCATAACTCCCACCACGTAATAATAAGAATTAACTTTGTAAGTGGAATAAGTATTTAGAAATAGTCTCAGTAAAATCTTATATGATGATCATAGTGTCATAAAAAGCTAAGACGATCATAGTCCCAGATAAATCTTAAATCGATCAAGTAACGAATAAAGTTATGTAAATCCCGACTGTATCGAAATAAAGAAGAAATGCGTTAAATATCTTTTTACAAATAAACCTAGATTTTCGAAGTTAGGGACTTCACCGTATGTGCATGGGAAATACGTGTGTCCATTGTGACAAAACGGATTTAATACGAAATTATGGAGATTGGACGACATTAATTTATTTACTTGCTGACATATATTAAAGTGTCCTTTTCATATGCTTTAATTAAAGCGACAGTCTAATTTTAATCCTTGCTTTATATTTAAACCCTATTACATATTCCACATTAATTATACAATCCCGAAAAGGTGATGTCTCATATAAAAATAACATACGTAAGAAATGTAGTGAGAATGTAGCTATTTTAACAATATAAAAAAAGATACGCAAAACCTAACGCGTTTCCCTTTTTAATCACATTTTTTTCTGTTCCTTTATTTTACGCCTAAAGCGTTTGTTTTTGAATGTCCTAACACCCTCGTCACGTCAACAGACTACTGTTTTTTTGTACACATGCAAATTGTTACGCAAAGCGTTGAAATTCACAAGGATTTTCAAAAAAAAAAACAACTCAAATACGCAAACATGAAAATACACGTATCATGAGCAGCTGCATGCTAATTAATATCGTTTCCGCTTTAATTAATTAATTAATTAATCCAATTCCACATTTTTCAATGATTATTACGGTTTAGTTAGCAATCTACGCGTAACATGCAACATAAAAGCGTGAATAAAAAAAATTAACTGCAACATCAACGACGTGTACGGAATGTGTGTCGTGTTTTGTAATTGAACACTTTCTCGTGAATTCGTTGCGCAATTATGCGATGGGGCGGGAAAATTAAAAATTTGTTCGAGTATACGGAAAAAACGAAAATAAACATAAAAAAAATATGTAAAATTGTTGGAAAACAGGAACCGGAAATGGAAACTAAATAGTCAATTTAGATGCGAACGTGTCCTTATTATGCATATTTTGTCTAAGCTTTATTAAGTTTCGCCAGTTGCGCCCCATTTTCCACGGAAACCACCACCGGTGTTGTAAGCGGCAAATTCGACGGTCGGAAAAAAAGGGGGAAAGGTGTGTGTGTTGGAGGGAGACAGAGAGTGAATTTTAGGTGGAAGAAAAGTAAACAACGGTGTAGACAATAAATTTTAGCCCTCCCGTGTGCTTGCATCGTACCACCACCTCTCTGAGCCGCAGCCAAGACCACCCTTCTGCCCTTTATTTATATATAAATAACAACCTGACCCATCCATGTTCCCGGGCAATAAATTTATCTGCACGCGAATTTATCGCATCAGCAGTTAGTTCAATGCTTTAAAAAAAGGAATATATCTTCGAGGGTTTTAGGCCTCTAGGCCTAACATTGAAACCGTGCTTTGCCAAAACATATATTTATTGCGTCATCCTATTATTCAAAGCGTCAGAATATACATAAAATATATCAAATATATCATTATTATTATTAGAAACTCTATATATCTTTTAAGAGTTAACTGTAAAATATGAGAAAAGAAAAAAGAATCAGGAAAAAATTTAATAATTGTAATATTTTCTGGATAAAGTTTGAAATCTAATATTTGCTCTCTAAAATAGTAAACCAGACTGGTTGCTACCTATATGTAAAACTAATGCCATCTCATAATAATTAGAAACATTAGCGTAAGACAGCGGTTTCCAAACTTTATGCTACTACGCCTCCCCAAAACATTTTTTTTCGCGCCTCCCTTACCTTTTATTGTTTTAATAGATTAAATAATATAGACACGTTTTATTTATTTCAAGATATTATGGTATAAAAATTAATTTATTAAAATTTTTTGGCGCCTCCCCTGGCAATAGTCCGCTCCTCCTCAGGGAGGCGCGCTTCCCCGGTTGGAAACCGCTGATGTAAGATGTAAATCAGAGGTTCCCAAACTTTTTTGTGTCGTAGACCACTTGCCATGTTTTTCGGTTTTGGGTAGACCCCCTACTTACCTGATATTGATTTTTTGTAAATTTATTATTTATATTAGGACATCTTTATAATTATTAAGATCTTTGCTCTGCGCGCGTATGCTTGTAACAAGATGATACTGGTATATCATTATGTGCAGGTTTTTACAAGTTCAAAATGTATTGCGACCACAAAGCGAATGAATACATCCTACAACTTACACAATTTTATAAACATATACAATATTTTTTTTATTTCATAGGTACTTTTATAAATAATGTATATGTCTTTATATTATAAGATAGTAAAATGTAAGTAAATAGTCAGTAAATATCAGTGTATGTTGAGATCCACTATCGTGGACCCCCATTTTAATTTCATGGACCCCCAATTTTTTTTATGGATGACGTAGACCCCTTGCAGGTTGTCATAAACCCCTGGGGGTTGATATAGACCACTGATGTAAATAATAATGTTATGGCCTTTTTTCATATGTTATTAACATTTATATTAATCTCATATATATATACTTAGGTCAAGAATTAATTATTAAGTTTATAATAATTTTTCTATATAATTATAATTACAACAGTAGAAATAATTAGTTTTAAATTTTCATAACACACTAAAATAGTCAAATAAAAAGAAAGCCAATCTGTTTCGATTACAAATAATTTACATGTAAATATTCTAAAACTTCTAGTAAATTCAGTTAATTACATACAGCAATACTGTTTGAAACCGGACTAATTGAGTAACTAAATACATACAAAAATAAACCACATAATCTGAAGATTTTGTTCTTATGTGCCCAGAGTGTGTTTAGTGTTCCTATTGTATGTAACATGTATCTTATATATATATTGTGTTGGCTAACCATTTATATACTAATTGGTTCCTTTCGACAATTTGTACTTTGTAATGTACTTTGTGCAATAAATAATTAATGTCCTTTTTTTATTGTCAATAAAATAGATTTTGTTAAAAAATATATTTAATTTTGCTCATACCGTACTATGCAAGGTATCAGCGTATATATACTTAACGGAATTAATCAAATTCGCGACATAACGTTTCTACAACAGTGTGTGGAACAGAACAATATGTCGCAATGGTCGGGTGTAGTAGTAAGTAGTTTATACCTATTTTGAAATATACACTTGCTGCCAACTGTTAGTGCAACTAGAAGAGTTAACAGTACGTAATTGATAGTTTATATGCAAGTTTTTTATGACATAAAACTTCTACTATTAGTAGTTTCGTCAAATTTATTTTAATTATATAATTGTTTATGAATTTGTTAGAATGTAATAATAATGGATCAGATAATAATTTTAGGATTTTTTTTTTTTGTAACAAATAATATTAATGTTATGTCCCATGGATGGAAATCCGGTCATTGAGAAATTTTATCTGATGTGGAGTCTCAGGGTTGTAAATTAATCAATCTATCAGGTTTTGCTTGTGATTTATTATTAATATTCGTTAAACTAGGTTTAAGTGTTTGCTTTATTATATCAACTAATAATATGTTATCGATATGTTAACGATACTGTTAAGACACTGTTCATACCGATTCTGCATCATCGTTCCGAGTTCATAATATGAAGGAATGTTCTTATCGGTCATTGCTCTCGATGGAATCTGTTTATGAAGGATATGTTTCAATCGCTCATTGTCCTCAATGGTGTGCACCCTTAGTGGTTTGACACAACAATAATACAAAAGTACAATTACTATTTTTCACTTGAAATATATTTTATGTAAATCATGAACCGATTTTGTTTTTTCCAGCCTATTTTCTATAAATTATTGTCCTCCTGTAAAAAAAATTACTAGTATCTTCATAATATTAAAGAATATTAAAATATTTTGATGGATTATTATCATTTTATATCATTCCTTTCATTAATTTTGTAATGACATAAAATGTGTCATAGGAAATTTTGTATACTTTTAATAGTAGAATTTTTTCCAATATCGATTTTGCGCATTCCTATATTTTAATAGTTTTGAGTCATGCATGTATCATTCAGACACTCAATAAAAGATTGATGAATATACTCAAAACCAATCAGATATCAGTCGATAATTACATATCCTCGAAAAAGGAATAATTTTAAAAGTCACTATAAAATATTTATTATACTGATCAAATATGTATGTGTTTTATTTAGATTTTATAAAACCTTGTTTTAAGTTTATCGTAATTTGATCATTGTGTTACATAAATTTTAAATGCTTTTCAAAAAGTAATAAATTTGAATATATTTCTAAACTATTTGTTAACACTTAAATGTTTCATTTACAATTATAATAAACCGTGAGTTTAACACAGTTTAATCATTAGATCTTTCTTTAATAGTTTAAATGGATTTCAAAACAAATTTACTCTAAGCGTCAAGGTTAATTTCCATTTTTTATTATTATGTAGGAAGATAACACAATAGTGTATTTTTTCTAATTAATGTACATACAGCAATACCTGGCATAGTCCGGTTTAACCAATATCCCGTACTGTTTAAAACCGGACTAATAGAGGAAGTAAATACATAAAAAATGATAAAAATAATCGGCATATATTGAGACTTGACTTTCCTAATTTTTAATTTTTTAGAAATTATTTTTATTTTTTTTTATATTTAAAATTTAGTCTGTTTTGAATTCAAACCGGGCTGATTGAAGCCGGACTATGCGAGGTATTACTGTACAGAAACGACACAATTAAAAAATACAGATTAATAGTATAGATGTTCTTATGATGACATAACATTATTATTTTTTACAAGTATTTAAAGTAAATTATATTAATGATTTAGAGAGTGAAAATAAGATATAAAAGTATTCATTCGAATGGGATATCTACAGAAATAAAACATCAGAAATCTTCGTTCCGTGAAACAATAGCAACGGAACGCGTCAGAAAGCAGATAATTAATTAAAGCAAAATATGAATTCCTTTCAACGCTCTTCTCGATTCATCCCATAAGCACACTTGGCGTGATTAATTATTTAGGTGTTTTTCGTCCGTTCCACCCTGCAAAAGATAATTTGTCATTGGGGCGGATTCCTACTCCTTTTTTTCTTCCCTCTAACCGGAGCCGCATCACCCTCTTGGACCCACTTCAGCTTCCATTCTTCCTACAACCCAGAAGTTACGAGATTAAATTTTTAATCCGAAAGTGTTATTAAAAATAATAATAATATTCAGCGAACACAAAAAAAATTGACTACGACGAAGAAGAAAGAGGAGAAACAAGAAGAAGAAGCTGAGGTAATGACGGGGAAGGAAATGCCTGGCATAATAATGAATTATGTAAGGGCAGCCCCCTTGCGGAATTGAAATTTCGATGCGGCCAACGACCGGTTGGTTCCCTTCATCGGATCGGCTTTCAGAGCAACTTTTCAGAACATCCGTACTAGCTTTCAATAGGAAATTATATATTTTGCAGGCCTTCTCCACCATTCCCCGGAATCCTTTCCAATCCTTTCATTTTGAGGCGCCACTCTGTACGTGCACGGATGTGTTTATGTGTGTGTTTGCGCAAATAACCCGAGGGCTTTCAAACGCGCCCCGGAATAATTACAAGGGCGGCTCCAATCGCACGGAACGGAATCAAAAATATCTTTTTGGACTTAATCAAGGCCCATCCCGAAAACAATTCCCTCATCGAATGCGCAGGAAAATAGATAGGCGTCAACCTGAATTAATGCCGATCGGATGGATACAAGGCTTTGTAAAACCGGATTTTTTAAAGTCGAATAAATTTGTAAAATTTTAAAACCGCTTTTTTTAAAGAAACATTTCAGATTTAATTATTAAGATGTAAAAGTATATTTTTTAACATATTAGGTTGTTACATAAGTCCGTTCGTATTTTTTTAAAAAAAAAACTACATTCTTATAATAAAGGACTTTATTATTAAGATTATTGTCCATTATATTGTATCACTCTTGCACAACGTTAGGCAATTTCATAATGCCATCTCTCCAAACGTCTCGAAATAGCTGAATTTTGATGTCATTCAAAGATTCCATTTTTTTCGTTAAGGTCATTTTGTAGAGAGCGGAAAAAATGGTAGTCGAACGGTGCGAAGTATGGACTATATTAACTTCTGTACGGTGATTAGAGATGTATGTGTTCTCGCATTGTCATGTTGATATCATATTCGTCGTTTATTGACCAATACAGATCGTTTTTTGGAAATAGCTGTCACAAATTATCAAGTTGTTCACAGTGCTTGACCGAATTGATAGTTTGATTATTCGGTAGTAGCTCATAATATACAACACCTTTGAAATTCTTCTAAAATCACTTTCATTTGAAGTAGGCTAATTTTTGGCGATGTTTGGGAAGCACAATCTTTTTTAGACCAAGATCTACGATACACAACATTTTTTAAGAGTATCCATTTTTCATCTCCAGCAATAAAATTCTGGAGAACAGGTTGTTGCTGGTTTCTTTTAATGAGCTGATCATAAACGAGCATACACATTAGAACGATTGACGTAGCCATCAGCATCGAGGTGTCTTTGGACTGTTACATGCGACACATTGACGGCAGTCATTATTTTGTCCGTGTCAGTTGATATAGGTCATTCGGAGACCTCCTAATTTGTAAGCTTAAACTCACCGCTTCTGCCACTATTATAGGACGCGATCGGTGGTAGGTGCAAATACCATCAAGACAACGTATATCTTTTTGGCCGCTTGAGTTGCGTTTTTCTTTTTCGAAAATAATACAGCATTAATTGCCGTAAATTCACATTTTTTCTTTACTATTTCACCATACACAAGGGTACAAATTAGATAGCAGAATCAAATAAACATTGCACTAAAATGTAGCCACGACTGATATTCCTTCCCACCCAACTACCGTCAATAGGAAGGACTTCAACGTGTGCATACAAAGATACGAACGGACTTATGAAACAAACAAACAAACCAATAAATAAAATATTTAATAGAGAAATTAACTAAAAATTAAAATTATATTTGTACCTATAGGCCAAACGGCTATTGACCAAAGTCTTTCTTATATGCACCTGTTAATTATTTATTTAATTATAAAGATTAATATTTTGTAAGCCTATATTGTTAGAAGTAATATTACAAGACACGGATTTTTAAAATTATATAAAAGGTTTTGAAATAAAAAAATAACGAATTTCGTTCTTTTATAAGATAGCTAAAGTGTTAAAAAAATAATATAAATTTCAATACAATTAGTACGAACTGTTCACATTTTAGTCAGTAAAATCGGTTTTCTAAAAATTTGATAAATGCGTAAAATTCTACAATCAGTAAAATATATTAAAAAAGATATGTTGAAAATATTCAATATTTTATTTTAAAATATGTTTGAATTTTTTTTTTTTCTTAAAAAATTGGATATATTTGAATTACTAAAACGTTGTTTTAAGTCACTTTTTTACACAAACTCACCGCTATAGATACAACCCCCATCATTCAGTAAAATTAAAATATAAAAAAAGCTCCTGAGGGCGTGTAGAAGAACAAAAGGAAAACGGGGGTATTTTAATTACAGCCTTTTTCAATTTTACATGGAGCTAAAGGCTCATTAACAGAAACAAAGTAAAATGTTACGCAGAATCTCGCGGCTTTTAATCGCCGCTTCCATGGTCTGTTTTCATTTTTTTTATATATATATATGTATACATTTTCCCTACACTTCTTTATTTACTTTTTTTTCTTGTTATACTCTTTCCCGTGTGTTTTTCTTTTCAGTGTGCGTCTGTTATTTCTTGGCTTCTTTTGGTTTGCGCCGCCTTCGGCGCTCGCACACAAAGAGGATTGTAATCTCGGGAGGAAAGGAATACATAAATGTAATTTAAATATGAAAATGTAACGTAGAAAGAATGACGAGCAGGAATAGAATTTCGGAATGGGTAACGGAAAAACGTATATATAAATAAATAATTAATGCAGTCTGCCATGCAAATAAGAATGGAGAAAAGACAGTCCTTATTGATGTTGTCTTGGATACGGTGAGCTCGAAATGATGTTCGGATTAAATACGGGTTTCGTGGAAAACTTTGAGTGAAAATGTTTTGTTTGCGTACGTACGAACGACACCAGAAACATCATGTTGGATTGAATATAAATCAATAGGATTTTCAGGATCTATTAGAGATACGTTTGCTATATTTCTATATGTAATATAAATAAATATAAATAGTAAAAGACAAACTACATCATGCTACATTGGCAAACATAGATCTTACTTAAAGTGCATTCTACAATAAGTACATTATCCACATAAACGTATAATGTTCTCATTCAGCATATGTAGAGTAAACATTCCTATTTTGTTTTCAATTTCTGTAAGATTTCCCTATTCTCTTTTTGTTATAACTTATTTTTTTTATATAACTAAAATCAAATTTATATGTATGAACGAACGAATTGTGCGTACGTATGAATAAAATAGTTTACTTTAAGATATTACAAATAAATATAGCTTAATGGAATCCCTGAAGCTATAAAGACCAATTTGCTTTCAACACGTCTATTTGGTTTCAGAATATATAAATTCTAAAGATTAATTTAATTTGCGTGTTGCCCGTTTTTAATATATTATTAATATACTAATTAGACCCTTTTGTTTGAATCGACATTCGAAGAAGTTAAATTATTCAACTTGATTTTAAATTAGCCCCTTTTATTGTGCATAAGAACCGAACTTTTATTATTATGCAACCGATCTGTCCGGCGTTTTCGTTAATATTTTAACTATCTTTTGTGGTTCCAACTGAACACTCTTTATAACAGATTTATGAACCATACAACTTTCAACATAAATTAGAAACACACTTTTGGTTTCAATACATTAAATATTCTAAATTTTGTATTCGCTCATTTGTATGTAAAGTATCTGTTATGTTTAACAAAATTTTATAAATAAAGCCGACTCTCATGCATTACTAAATTATATATAATGATATATGATATAATGTTCAAATAAATACGAATTTTAGTAAATATATTATTTCTTAATTATTTAATTAATTAAGAATAGTATTTTTGAAATATAAGTAATTTAGTTCATTTTTTCTAAGTAGTAGTTATTGCGAAATTTTCTTTATCATCAGACACATGCTATTCTTTATAATCCTTCCCATATTTACAAGTATAATTTAAGCAAGAATAATTATATTACAAATAGAAAAATCATTAATCTAGGGTCAATAAACATGTTAAATGTACGTATTATCGATCGCATGTACGTTAAGTGAACTCACTGTATATTATTTAATCATTAATAGTGAGTGTAGAAAATAGTATTAAAACTTTTTTGTTAATAAACTGACGTTTCAAATAGTTATTATTGTATAATTGAGAGTATACATTTATGATATTTTTAGACTGTACTTTCGCGAATATTTGTGAGTATACTGAATGTTAGAAAAAACGTTGGATAGAAGCTTGGAATTCGATTGTTGGAGTTCGGTTGGCTCGCAAGAAATAATTGAAAAGTGGTAATTTGCCTTGCAAATCGTGAACGCTTACTTTCACTCGTTTTCGGAAGTCAAATGACTACGATGATGATGGCTATGGCCGCAATAACTCGGAACAATTAAAGCTTCGCTGTAAAGTTCATGTCTAATTAAATATTTCAGCGCTGAAAGTTTAATAACAGTAAATAATGGAGGGATGTGAACCGGTGGAACGACAAGCCGCACTCCAGGGGTGGCCAGGATTGGAAAACCTGGCAAGTAGACGACGTAGAATTGGGGTTTAATTAAAATTTTAATTGTGTATAAACATATAGTTTAGTTTCGGGTGTTGTGCCACGACAATTTTCGAATTGCCTCCCTCTCCTCTACAAACCTTTCGGAAACTATTGTGTATTTCGGAAACCCTCAAAACGTACGCAAACACTTTCTCATAACTTTAACCAATTAAGTGAAAACGCCACGGCTCGCTGCCAATGTAATTTCGAAACTCAATCAAATTGGTTTCGAACCAAATTACAAGAGACATGGATAGAGGAGCCTCAATGATAGAGTTAGAACGTCTGTGTATGTGCACGACAGGGAAAAGCCAATGTGTACACGTGAGAGCACACGAGAAGGAAACTTGCTTTTGGAAAGAAAAAAAGTAAATCAACTTCCAGCCATGCCGAACTAATTATTCTGCACTTACATAATACTGCGTTACTTTGCTGCTAACTAACTTTATTTATAATATTAGGGATGCAATTTCAATATACGAGAAAGCTTTAATTAAATACTCGACAAGTATACAGAGTCTTGTAAATGTTTTGAACTATTTCTTAACTAGTAAACTTGGTGACAAGATGAATACTCCAACTAACAACTTGAAAAAATAAATAGAATCGATACACGTGTACTCCTTTAATCAGTTTTAATAAACGTCTCATTAATTAAATATGATCATTATTATTTTTAAGGATCATTTTTTCATATATTTATCATTTAATTTTAATATTTATCATCATAATTGTCTTAAATCGCGAAGTTAATTTTGTTTACTAGTATATTGTAATGAAGTAAATTTTACTATAAATATTATATTAATTTATATAAACATTTTTAGGATTTGTTTTTATCCCGTTTCATTATATTTCCTTTTATTTTAGTGAATAATAAATTGTCCTGTCAGGTAATAGTTATCAATGAAAAGTAGTAATTACTATACTTAAATTGCCATTTCTTATTATCATACTGCTATGTATTATTACAATGTTAAAAAATAAATATTTACACATTTTTTCATTCATAATTATATGAAATCATTCAAAAGTGAATGTATACATTTCAATCACACTTTTACACATTAATATACAAGTATATGTCATATTTATTATTTTTAAATTCTACCGATATATGTTGGTAAATGTAGACATTTACCAGTAATAGTAGATATATGACATTGTTGTCAGATTTATACCTATATTTATCAATTATGTACTTTTACCGTGACATATACATTAAAATAAATGTATTCATATTTTTAACTATATTACAAATTGCTAAATTATTATTAGTGTATTTAAATGTGAATTATTTTTATATTATTTCAAAATTTATTTATGAAATTTTTCACTCCTTCATTTAGATAATTATTTTTATACTGCTTTCTAAATGATCAATATTTTTTTAAAAATTTTTAATGATCAATTAATTTCTCAATTAAGACAAACTTACTATATTTTCAACTAATATTTAATTTATCTACAAGTGATTATAACCAGATAATTTGAATATATTACATTTTCCTAATCTTTAATTTTCTGTTCAATCAATATAATTTACAAATAAATATGAAAATAAGGAATAAAAATATATATAAATATAAATGTATATTTACCTATGATACTAGTTTTTATATTCTGAACACGATCATGATAGTAAATCCATTATATAAATCCTTTTTATATTATTTTATATCCGCAGCGTGAACGACTATACTGCATTGGCTACAATAGCACTGCACTCAGATATATTCAAAGAGTAATCAATATAAGAGTCCTGAGGTAAAGTAATTCAGGTCATTTTTAATATAAAATACTACATATATTCTACATAACGAGTGTTTTTTATTGCATCTATTTATATTTTGTTACAAGAGGACATTTAGATACAAGTGAGTATTGTGTATTTATTTATTTTAAATTACTTTTTTTTTCATTCCAATACATGGGAATTTAAACTAAATTTGTCAATGATGTGAATTGATTACCGTACAGTAGTACAGAAGTAGTACAGAAAATAAACTAGAAATAAACTTCAAATAG
>NW_017097001.1:17494-17619 GCF_001412225.1 Nicrophorus vespilloides
GAGAAGGAGGAATTGGCTAAAATCGACGAGATTCAAGAGTATGTGGATAGCTACGAACATATTAAACCACCAATGAAGTTGAAACGCGAATGATATTAAATATGTTTGTTGTAATTTTTGTATTT
>NW_017097001.1:17624-18056 GCF_001412225.1 Nicrophorus vespilloides
TCTTTATATAATAAATTTATTTTGAAACTAAAATTATTCATATTTTTCATTACTCACAAGCCTACACTTTTTATTTAATTCAAATAACAAAAACAATGTTTCTTTTCCTGAGGAAATTCTGCAAAACATACGCAATTTTAAAAATTTAATTATATTATTTCAAAGTTGTTGCATAAAAGTTGCAAATAACAAATGGTTAGTTTTATTGTGGGGTAATAAAACAATACTAGGTATTTTTGAATATACCTGGTTTTATTGCAATTAACCTTTTTTAATATTTGGAAATCACTGATATTCCCTTCTATTTCTATTTATTCTAATAACAAATGGTTAGTTTTATTGTGGGCTAATAAAAAAATATTAGGTATTTTTGAATATACCTGATTTTATTGCTATTAACCTTTTTTAATATTTGGAAATCCCTAATATTCC
>NW_017097001.1:18094-18469 GCF_001412225.1 Nicrophorus vespilloides
AAAATAACACAAGTACTTGGAATAAAGTAGTTTATAATCATGGAACCAAGCGGAAAGCAGATAATATTGCAGAAAAAGCAGTTGCTAAGAAACCCAAAACAATATTATGGAAAAACGAGGAAGAGAAGGAGGAATTGGGTAAAATCGACGAGATTCAAGAGTATGTGAGACAACTGTACGATGTGGATAGCTACGAACATATTAAACCACCAATGAAGTTGAAACGCGAATTATATTAAATATGTTTGTTGTAATTTTTGTATTTTTATTTGATCGATTGATCAAAGTTACGTATTTATGTTTCTTTATATAATAAATTTATTTTGAAACTAAAATTATTCATATTTTTCATTACTCACAAGCCTACACTTTTTA
>NW_017097001.1:18494-18720 GCF_001412225.1 Nicrophorus vespilloides
TGTCTTACAGCTAAAGATTTATTTAATCTTTGCATTTTGTAATAAAAATTTTTGATTTTAAAAATTTAAATATATTATTTCAAAATTGTTGCATGAAAGTTGCAAATAACAAATGCATCCCACAAATGAAAACCTCGCTCATTTCAAAATACTAAGAGCTTCCGCACGAAGAGTAATCATGCTTAGTAAAAAAAAATCGTGGGAGAATTATGTGTCCTCCATGACC
>NW_017097002.1:0-216 GCF_001412225.1 Nicrophorus vespilloides
GATGTTCAATAAAAATAAACAAAATGTATTTGTATAATAACAATGGTTACCAGGATTTCAATATTTATAATGCAGGCAACTCAATACAAGCGAATAATATTATTGTAAACAAAATATAAACATTGAAGAATGAATGCTTCTTCCATATAAACAGGAACACACAATACATACCATGATGAATGTTATTACAAAGAGAATTCATCATGCATATACATA
>NW_017097002.1:227-368 GCF_001412225.1 Nicrophorus vespilloides
TCGTCGACGCCACTCCTCTTCGGGATGATTGTCCAGTGTTAACGAGCGTTCGAGGTGTTTCATTCACTGTTACTGCGCGATCCTAAAAACGAACTCGCCGCTGATTGGACGTGACAGTTCTGCATGCAAGGCTATTGGAAG
>NW_017097002.1:455-1237 GCF_001412225.1 Nicrophorus vespilloides
CAAACGAACTCGCCGCTGATTGGACGTGACAGTTCTGCATGCAAGGCTATTGGAAACCGACGGCGCTGGCGTGACCCGATCTCCCAGAGGTTAAAGGATCTCCTGCCACCCACGTATCCAACGATGGATGGTAGACCTCAACGTTGGCAAAGAAAAGATTACCGTCGTATCCACCTATTAAATAAATAATATTAATATAATGTAACAAAAAAGTGAAGAGAAACAATATTAACCCATGGCATAGATCATACAATCAAGCACTATCACGCGTTCAGTATCATATATCTCCACACTATTCAATTGGCAGGTCCCGTTGTATCCTCCAATCACATAGATATATTGGTTTATCACGGCCACCCCTACAACAAATAATAATGTAATTTATTTCAGATAATTTTGAATTTTTGATAAAAATACCTGCACCGCTCCGCATGGTATGCATCGGCTTAACCATAGTTCACTCGTTGTTTTCCGGATGGTAGCACCCTACGGTTTTGTGTATATTGACTCCATCGAAGCCACCAATCGCATAAAGCAGCCTGTTGACAACGGCCACGCTCACGGCCAGGCGCCTACAATGCATTGGCTTTATGGTTGTCCAACGATCCGATTCCGGTTCATAAAATAGAAAAATAAGAGCAGATGATATTAGGTTCGTGGTGGTTCAAGGTGATTGAGATTGAACTTATACTATTTGACACTGCTGTGGTATTTCGATCCTTTGCTGCCTACGACTGCGTACAGTAGTCCATCCATAACAGCTATGCCCACCCTGTTCCTAG
>NW_017097003.1:0-8937 GCF_001412225.1 Nicrophorus vespilloides
TGTAACTATCTTAAGGATTTGTGGAGAAAATCACAAAAAACTGTAAAAACTGAATAAAAAACGAGAAAAAAATGTTCTTCAGCTTATAACAGGCGACTCGATGAAACTACGTATGTAGGTGTGTTGGAAAGGTGAGATATTCAGCTTTCATACGAGTGGTCGATGAGGAAATTACCTTTAGGGGTTGTCGAGAAATTTACGAAAAACTGTAAAGACTGAAAAAAAAACGAAAAAACGACGAAAAAAAGTTTTACAGCTCATAGCAGGCGATTCGATGATAGCACTAAGATGTATGTAGGCTTGTTGGAAAGGTGAGATATTCAGCTTTCATACGATGTAATAATCTTAACGGGTTGTCGAAAAATTCACGAAAAACTAAAAAAAAAAATGAAAAAACGTCGTTCCTGTGTTACGTAACGAACATTACGTAACTTTTGTTACATTACATGCACCTGATTATGCTATTAAAAATCATAAAAAAAGTACATTAAAACTATTTTCATCAAATTTACTTCTCTTCTAATTTCATGTTTGTTACTTCTCTAATCATTATTTAAATCGATTTTCATCAAATTTTCTTTTCACAAAATTCAATAATTTCTCTCTAAGTACTACATATAAAGTTCAAATTCCCCTTTCTACATACATCATTCATTCATTTAGAATTACACTTGCTCGTAGACGTAATAATTCCATGGAAAATTATTCAAATCCAAATCCCATTGTAATACAAGAAACTAAACCAGTTACAACGTTTTAATCTCACATGTATATACAATAAAAAAACAAGCGTGAATAGTAATTATCTGCTTGGAGTTACTTCTTCCAGTTACATTACTGCCGCTAATTATTAGTGCATTTTTATTACGTTTTTAATTTAGTCAAATTATGATTACAATCGAATCGAGAAATTACCATTTTATAATAGAGTTTTTAAAATATTTTATATAATCAAAAAAAAAATGAAACGAGCTACGTCAACTGATAAATATCACTGTATATATTATGTATATTTTTTTTTTAAATATACGATATGCGACAACAACAAATAATATAATATATTAAATAAAATCAATCTTCAAATGTATATCATAATTTTATTCATTGGTAATTAATTATTAATTTATTAGAAACGTTCAGTCTTTATTAATTATTTGCAGTAATTTAGAGCCTGTACGTCAGTTACATAAAGTACGGTTAATCTAATATTTAATCAATGTTATTAATTGCAAATGCCTCTGAGATAATTGCTTAATTATATTCGTATGTAAATTTGCGTTCATTTACAATTTGAATTACCGGCAGCATTTTCGAAATTGAAATCGATTATATATATAAATATGTATTTATATAACTTACCAAAGTTAAAGAATAAAAAAAAAACGTTTACTTAAAACAGTGTCTTTAGTTTTCAATGAGTCAACGAACTTAATTGTAGTTATTCTGCATTTCTTGTAATTCATAGTCAAATTTCACTTTAGTTTTCATAGATTTTCTCGACATCCACAAAAAAAACTGAAGTATGATTAAATAGGTGAATTTAAGGGAATAAATCAAGTAATCGATGCTCTTCTGGATTCGTAATCAAAGTTGAAAAATCGTAATGATAAGCGTTGAAAAAGCTATATGTTTTTAGTGATTTTCTCAACATCTACAAAAGACTGATATGAGATTAAATACGTGAATCAAAGATTAATATAGAGAGAATAAAATGAGTTTATGAATATAATTGTAGATCTTCTAAATTTCTAGCAATCCGCAATCAAAATTCAAAAAAGAAAAAGCATCGAAAAAGCAGTCTCTTTAGTTATTAGTGATTTTCTCAATTAACAATAAGAAACTGTAATATAATTGAATACGTGAATTAATGATAAATATTCAGGGAATAAAACGAGTTTATGGGCATGATTGTAGTGTCTTCTGGTTTTGTTGTAACTCAAAGTTGAAAGACCAAAGTTGTAATTTTCTGGACATCCTCAAGATACTGAGTTATGATTGAAAAAGTGAATTAAAGATAAATATTCAGGGAATAAAATGAGTTTATGGGCATGATTGTAACTCTTCTGGATTTGTTGTAACTCAAAGTTGAATAACCAAAGTTGTAATTTTCTGGACATCCTCAAGATACTGAGTTATAATTGAATACGTGAATTAATGATAAATATTCAAGGAATAAAACGAGTTTATGAGCATGATTGTAGCTCTTCTGGATTTGTTGTAACTCAAAGTTGAAAGACCAAAGTTGTAATTTTCTCGACATCCTCAAGATACTCATTGAATACGTGAATTATAGATAAATATTCAGGAAATAAAATGAGTCAGCGGGTATAATTATAAATCTTTTTGAATTCTTAGGAATCGCATTCAAAGTAGAAGAACATTTTCAAATTATATAAAATGAAATATATTAACTCGTAGTGAAATGTGAGTTGTATTGTGGAGGAGTTTTCTAAGAGTTTGTTGGGAGTTTTAATAGCGTACGGCGATTCGGACTTGCATCTATATTTAGCGTTAAAAGAAGGCTATGTGTATAATTATTTTAACGAAAAAAAAAACACAATGAGAGAGAGAGAGACTGAAGTGTCTTTAGTTTTCAATGAGTCAACGAACTTAATTGTAGTTATTCTGCATTTCTTGTAATTCATAGTCAAATTTGTTCTTTAGTTTTCATAGATTTTGTCGACATCTACAAAAAAAACTGAAGTATGATTGAATACGTGAATTAAAGGGAATAAATCAAGTAATCGATGCTCTTCTGGATTTCTTCTAATTCGCAATGAAAGTTGACTTATTAGTGATTTTCTCAACACGTACAAAAGAGAATAAAACGAGTTTATGAACATAATTGTAGATCTTCTAAATTTATAGGAATTCGCAGTCAAAATTCAAAAAAGAGAAAATGTGCATTGATATAGCAATGTCTTTAGTTATTAGTGATTTTCTCGATAACAATAAGAAACTGTAATATGATTGAATACGTGAATTAATGATAAATATTCAGGAAATAAAACGAGTTTTTGAGTATAATTGTAGCTCTTCCGGATTTGTTGTGACTCAAAGTTGAAAGACCAAAGTTGTAATTTTCTCGACATCCTCAAGATACTGAGTTATCATTGAATATGTGAATTATAGATAAATATTCAGGGAATAAAATGAGTCAGTAATTATAATTCATTTTGAATTCTTATGATTTGCAGTCAAAGTAGAAGAACATTTTCAAATTATATAAAATGAAATGTATTAACTCGTAGTGAAATGTGAGTTGTATTGTGGAGGAGTTTTCTAAGAGTTTGTTGGGAGTTTTAATAGCGTACGGCGATTCGGACTTGCATCTATATTTAGCGTTAAAAGAAGGCTGTGTGTATAATTATTTTAACGAAAAAAAAAACACAACGAGAGAGAGAGGCTGAAAGAGAGAAACAAAAATAAAATGTAAAAAAAAGAGTGTCATTAAATCCGTGGATTCGAAGAATCTCGATGAGTCCGTGCGTTTCCTCCGGATTTAAATAAATGAAAATGTTGTGTTGGTATGCGCTTTTGAAAGAGAGAAAGACTGTATTCGAACGAGTGAGTGTATGTGTGTGTGTCTCATTAAGACCGCCGGTAGGGATTATTATCATTAAATATAATTCCATATAATATTTCTCTCTATCCCGTCTCCGCCTCCTCTCGATCCACCACAGTCCGTCCATCCGTCTCCCGTCCATCCTCCTCTCTCGCATCCGTCTTCTCATCTTCCATTCCGCCTTCATCATCATCATCATCTTCACTTCTTCGGCTTTTTTGGCAATGTCATCGTGAGTATCGTTCGGAGAGACAGAGAAAGAGAAGACTCCACCGGGTGGAAACGGCGGGAGCCACGGCCTCGCAGTCGCCGCCCTTTGTGCACCATGAGTTGGTCACTTTTAAATACCCACACTTGTTTACCTTTATCATTGATTTTCTTTTTTGTGTTCACTCTATCCCCCGGATTCCCATGTTGCGTTGTGCTTCGCCCCGTAGCCACAAAAGAAGGAATTGTGCACTTCTCTCGTCAGTCACGAACATCTCTTTTCCTAAGAGAGAGAGAAAGAGAGAGATAAAGTTAGTTTAGACAAAGGTAAGAATTTCTGCCAACGTGATTGAGATTTTTTGTTGTTACTAAACGGTTGTCCATCCGTCACACGCAGAGAAAGAAGCGAGTCCGGGTGGGTAGGCGGAGATCATATCTCTGAATAGCTAAATACTGTAATACCGATCAAAACGGTGCTCGCAGCAATGAGATGAAGAAGGTGGATGGAGGAGATCTCGATCGATACACGCTCGACATTAATACTCTTATTGTTCATTCCACCGTATCTGATCGCTCTTAAATAATTGAATATTATTTCCTGCTACGAAAAGTTATATAAAAAAACACACACACACACACCGTTACAAAACTTCCCTTTTTTTGTATCATTGTCATCGAATTATTGTCATCACTTCATCCTTCAACTTCATCAATCAAAAGCTGCTGAAACATCCCCGTCCACGACTCGATTAATCACACCTCCTCTCTGAGGCGTGAGAAATCCTCCAGAGGAAGGTGTCTTCGCGAGGTGCGAGTGCGTGAATCTTTCGGCTCCTGCGTCTGTGTACGCTGCATATTATGTCTTGTAAAAGATGTAAATAGTCTATGTAACCGGACACTGTTACATCGAGTCCGCGTGACTTGCTGGATGTTCCATTGTCAGCTACTTTCCACCTTATGTACTTACTATCCACTGCATGTACTAACTCTCTCTCTCTATATATAAGCACTTGAGAAACACAAATAAACGAGAGAAAAAATGAAACGAGTTTCAGCGGAGGACGCGAAAAAAAAAAATTATATAGAAATAAGAATAAAGAGAAAGAAATGAAGATAAATAAAGGAAGGTTGAAATACAAATAAAGGATGGACAGAAAGAAACCCGCGGTAGCCGAGGCTCCTGCTCGATGTCTATAAAGAAACAATTCCTTCGCGAAAACGTAATTATCACGTAATGATAGAAATGCCGAGGATGCGTGCTTTCCAGATTCCAACGATTCCGCAATCTAAATCAAAATTCACCATAAGAATAAATACATTCTACATTTCACTTTTTTTCTTTCTTTCTTCTTTAGGGATAAACAAATCTCGAAAAACAAAACAAGAAATTTTTATTCAAAATATGAAATTAATAATGAAATTATTATAATTATTTGTTTTTCTTCAATTACAAAAAGTTATAAGAATAACTGAAAATTAGAAACTTTTTAGAATCTAAATTAAACATACAACTAGAAATGTTGTAATTAATAATTATTCACTTACATAATCTCATGTAGATTCCTAATTAATGATAATATTGTATAAATTACTAAAATATTCTCGTTTTACTTGATTCATTCATAAATTTGAACTGTGAACTAATATAAATTTACATTTTAAATCGTGTACAATTAAAGAAACCAAAATTAAACATACAATTATTCACCATAAGAATAAATACATTCTACATTTTACTTTTTTTTCTTTCTTTCTTCTTTAGGGATAAACAAATCTCGAAAAACAAAACAAGAAATTTTTATTCAAAATATGAAATTATTATAATTATTTGTTTTTCTTTCAATTACAAAAAGTTATATAAATAACTGAAAATTAGAAACTTTTTAGAATCTAAATTAAACATACAACTAGAAATGTTGTAATTAATAATTATTCACTTACATAATCTCATGTAGATTCCTAATTAATGATAATATTGTATAAATTACTGAAATATTCTCGTTTTACTTGATTCATTCATAAATTTGAACTGTGAACTAATATAAATTTACATTTTAAATCGTGTACAATTAAAGAAACCAAAATTAAACATACAATTATTCACCATAAGAATAAATACATTCTACATTTTACTTTTTTTTTCTTTTCTTTCTTCTTTAGGGACAAACAAATCTCGAAAAACAAAAACAAGAAATTTTTATTCAAAATATGAAATTAATAATGAAATTATTATAATTATTTGTTTTTCTTACTCTCAATTACAAAAAGTTATAAGAATAACTGAAAATTAGAAACTTTTTAGAATCTAAATTAAACATACAACTAGAAATGTTGTAATTAATAATTATTCACTTACATAATCTCATGTAGATTCCTAATTAATGATAATATTGTATAAATTACTAAAATATTCTCGTTTTACTTGATTCATTCATAAATTTGAACTGTGAACTAATATAAATTTACATTTTAAATCGTGTACAATTAAAGAAACCAAAATTAAACATACAATTATTCACCATAAGAATAAATACATTCTACATTTTACTTTTTTTTTCTTTCTTTCTTCTTTAGGGATAAACAAATCTCGAAAAACAAAACAAGAAATTTTTATTCAAAATATGAAATTATTATAATTATTTGTTTTTCTTTCAATTACAAAAAGTTATATAAATAACTGAAAATTAGAAACTTTTTAGAATCTAAATTAAACATACAACTAGAAATTTTGTAATTAATAATTATTCACTTACATAATCTCATGTAGATTCCTAATTAATGATAATATTGTATAAATTACTGAAATATTCTCGTTTTACTTGATTCATTCATAAATTTGAACTGTGAACTAATATAAATTTACATTTTAAATCGTGTACAATTAAAGAAACCAAAATTAAACATACAATTATTCACCATAAGAATAAATACATTCTACATTTCACTTTTTTTTTCTTTTCTTTCTTTCTTCTTTAGGGATAAACAAATCTCGAAAAACAAAACAAGAAATTTTTATTCAAAATATGAAATGAATAATGAAATTATTATAATTATTTGTTTTTCTTTCAATTACAAAAAGTTATATAAATAACTGAAAATTAGATACTTTTTAGAATCTAAATTAAACATACAACTAGAAATGTTGTAATTAATAATTATTCACTTACATAATCTCATGTAGATTCCTAATAAATGATAATATTGTATAAATTACTGAAATATTCTCGTTTTACTTGATTCATTCATAAATTTGAACTGTGAACTAATATAAATTTACATTTTAAATCGTGTATAATTAAAGAAACCAAAATTAAACATACAATTATTCACCATAAGAATAAATACATTCTACATTTCACTTTTTTTTTTCTTTTCTTTCTTTCTTCTTTAGGGATAAAAAAATCTCGAAAAACAAACCAAGAAATTTTTATTCAAAATATGAAATTATTATAATTATTTGTTTTTCTTACTCTCAATTACAAAAAGTTATAGAAATAACTGAAAATTAGAAACTTTTTAGAATCTAAATTAAACATACAACTAGAAATGTTCTAATTAATAATTATTCACTTACATAATCTCATGTAGATTCCTAATTAATGATAATATTGTATAAATTACTAAAATATTCTCGTTTTACTTGATTCATTCATAAATTTGAACTGTGAACTAATATAAATTTACATATTAAATCGTGTACAATTAAAGAAACCAAAATTAAACATACAATTCTGTTTTTAATAAACATTTTCTTGAATGAAACAGAAAAAAAAAGAAAATCTTAAATCAATTTAATTGTAAATGAGTTGGCATAATGAGAGAAACATCTCGAGGAAAGATATAATTTCGATATTCTCGTTTTGTATTTCTTTTCGTATGGTTTAAAATTTATGTGGGAGGCGGTGGTGGTGCGCGCCCCTTTCGCCTCGTCCGCGTCTCGAACACTCCGCTATTAATAAATAACGAACTAAACAAATATTATGAAAAGAAATTATAATTTTAATGCATACATAATTTTCGTCGGCGCCCATAAATTCATGTAGCCTCCTTCTTCTTCTTCTCTCGCCCAATATCTTCTAGTTGGTCGGGGAGGAAGAAATTGAAACCGTATGAATTATCGCCTTGAATATTCATCTCGTGGTCATAAATTACGGTCATCATCATCAGCATCATCATCATCATCGGTATTATCATCTTCGTCTCCACTTGCGTGCGTGCGTTCTGTCCACCACCAAACCAGTCCGATCTCTCTTCTTCGGAGATGCGTGCGTGCGCGCCGCAGATTTCGACCGAAGGATGATGATAATAACGCGAAAGGAAAACCCCTAAACAAATACAATTAGCGGATAGTTCAGGAGCCTAATGAGCGGGTTGAGGTGCCGAGACGCCCTCCGGCTTCCGAGCGGTGCGTCCGGTAATAACAGGGGACGACCCTCGCTCACTCACTGTACTACTACTACTACTACCATCCTCTCTTACAAAACATCCTTCTTCATTCCACCTTCCTCATCTCTCTTTTCTCTTTTCACACGAATCCATCAAACTTATACTCTACCTGTCCGATGATGCACCACCTCTCATCCACCTGACTGACCCACTGCCAATTTCATCCCTCTCCCTTCGATTCCAATCGAAACAAAGCGAGAAACAAAGACGAGGGTGGCCATAAATAAATATATATATCAGTCAACAGATGCTCGTCTGCACGAAAACGAAACGACACGACTTTTCCTGACAATTTTCCTCCTCTTTTTTTTTGTTTTGTTGGACGAAATCTTCTACCTTATTTACGTTTCCAAAATTGCTACAAGCATCTGCCACGAAAACAAAACGGCCCCTCGGAATTTAGATCCCCTTCTTTGTCGCCAGACCCATCCATCCGCACGCAGCTGCAATTTGATCTATTTATCTTCAAGATAAAACAATTCACAAACGCATTTACTTTTGTGACCGGCAATCGGTATACAAATAAATATTTATCTATAGCAATTCTTATTATATAACATTTTTCAAATATCTTACAAAATTATTGAAGCAGAAAAAAAGCTATTTTCTTTTAATAACTAAAATTTGTCACTTAATTCAAATTATTTAATTAACTATTTGTATTGTCTAAACCAGCGGTCGGGGAACCGAGGTAAATTACCCAAAATGGGGTAAAATTG
>NW_017097003.1:8953-16674 GCF_001412225.1 Nicrophorus vespilloides
AGAGGCAATTCTTGAACTTCGATCCAGTACTGAAGCACGTATTAAATTTGAGACCAAAGCAAATCTGTCGTCTTTTTGGTAAAAAAATTGCTGCCATTTGCAACAATCTACCTTTGTGAACAAGACTTTTCCAGAAAACATAAAAACGAAAAACAGAAATCGATTAAACGCCAAAAACTGTATTCAAATTGCTCTTACATCAAAAAGTCCCAATTTGAAGATGAAGTGGGAAAGTTTGCAATTAATTTTTGTTTGTTCCAATTTAAGAATTTTATTTTGTTTGTCTATTACTATTTGTTACTATTTTCATGTAACTTTTTTTTTATAAATATGTAAATGTAAATTAATTCAATAATAATTTTATTTAAAATTTACATTGATTGTTTTCTTTTCAGAGTGGGGGGGCGTTAATATAGACTTACGCAATAATATTTTGTGGTAATGGTTAAAAAAGTTCCCCGACCGCTGGTCTAAACTAACATAAAATTATTTAATTAATTTCTAGTTTTTAATTTTTATTTATTTAATTTGTCTATATTTAAAGATTCAAGAATATTTTTTTCAAAAATAATGAAATTTCGTTAAGTAGGTAAATTTAGAAAATCAAATAATTTTACACAAATTTTTCTTTATTTAAGTGTAATTATTCAATTTTATGTTCCAGATTCAAGTTAATATATATATTTGTGTATAAGTCAAGCTAAGTATGTTCACGAGATGTTTCTATTTATTCTTGCAACAGGATCTCCTTGTTATCCTTTGCTAAGAAGATACTTTTGCCGTAAGTTTCCTATCCGCTGTTTTCCTTCCTTCATTTTTTCAAAAAGGGAAAAAAGCCGATTTGCATAATCACAGAAGGCGCGCGGCACCTTTGTTTTTTTCCCTCTTTTAACGGGGCGGCGGGGGTGTTGTTCGAAAAAAAATAAAAGAGCCGCGGAAGTTGTCACGTAATGCATCCCGGGCAGCGACGACGACTACCAGAAGGAGGAAGATCGGTTCCGCACAGAAATATCGCATTACAAGTTTTTGCCTTCTCCTCCTCCTCAACGACAGACTCTGCCTTTTTCTTGTTGTTGTTGTTGTTGATGATGATGTCTATTTTGTTCTCTCTCTCTCTCGTATTCTTATGTTCTGCTTTGTTTTTGTGCAACCGCAATATGGTTGCAAGAACAACAATTGTCTGAAGATGATTATTGTCCCTGCGGGCGTCGTCGTATCCGCTTCCGTTTCTTCTTCTGTTTATCATTTTTCTGTTCTTTTTCCTAATTACGAGAGTAATTCCACTTTGGAGGTGTGATCCGAGGTGTCCGGAGGGCGGTGATGGATATGCCCTTATGGCTCGGATGGCGCCAGTTCGACTCGAACGGCTTCGGATTACACACGCTGCCGAAGGCTTCCAGACATCCGTGGAAGAGAAGTTAGAGTTCATAAAGGAGGAGGAAAGCAATGATTTATCCTCTTGGTCCTCGCCCAGAAAGCGTAGCAAAAGCAGCATCAGCAACATAACAAGAAGTAGCAACAGCAGAAGCATTTCATCTCTTCCCCTTTGGTGGTAGTAGCAGCAGCAAGTATAATTGTGCAAGGGACGAGAGCGTGCATCCTCCTTGTCAATTACATGTAATTAGTCTCGTGTGGTGCGTGTCCTGGCAATGGGAGCGACGTCGCACACTAAAAATTGCTTCCACGGAACACGACCATACTTCTGCAGCTCTGTCCCACACGACATCCTCCAAATCGTCGAGACTTCTGTGCGAAGGAAAAAAAATGTCTCACGATCATTATTACTGTTCTTCCATCCAGATTTCAAAACGCGTATAGAGGAATTCCTCTCCTTTTTTTTACCCAACGACGACGACCTCCGATCTTTGTACTTTTCCTCCAATCTACAAAAGAATCAATGACAACACTCAATCTTGATGAATGAATCCACCAACCACGCGCACTTCTTACTAACGAATCTTCCAATTCTACCTTCTTAAACAAGAAAATTTATCCTCAGATCTTTACCAAACCAACACAGTTTTCTGCACAATCACTGATCAATATAAATTGTTACAAATTATAATACAATCATTTTATTCCAATTAATTTATATGGACTTAAACTAAGTTAAATTAACAATACAAAATTTACTTTAATTAATATCGAAATTTAACAAATATTGTAAATTGATTTCTGTAAATATCATTATTCAAATTAATTTGATAATTTTTCGTTTTGTAATTGAAAAGCCTGAAACTGTTATGTATAAAATTTGTTTAAGTTATATTTAAATAAACATAATTTTGGTAACTCTTGTAAATCTCATGTAGATTTCTAATTAATGATAATATTGTATAAATTACTAAAATATTCTCGTTTTACTTGATTCATTCATAAATTTGAACTGTGAACTAATATAAATTTACATTTTAAATCCTGTATAATTAAAGAAACCCAAATTAATTTATATGGACTTAAACTAAGTTAAATTAACAATACAAAATGTTGTAAATTGATTTCTGTAAATATCATTATTCAAATTAAGTTGATAATTTTTCGTTTTGTAATTGAAAAACCTGAAACTGTTATGTACAAAATTTGTTTAAGTTATATTTAATTAAACATAATTTTGGTAACTCTTGTAAATCTTTGCTTAAATTTGTGTTTTTTTTTTCTTGTTTTCTGTGTGTGTGTGAATGATCAAGTTGGGTTTGCTTGTGGAAAGGAGCCGTTAGGATTATGCAAATTCGGCGGTTTTCTTTCGGCTTTCTTCTATTATTATTTTTTCTTTTGGGTTGAAAAGTGCAGAGATTCGCATTCTTCCAGTTCCCTGAAGAGGGGTCATCGCCGGTGGCTCGGCTCGTGCGCCCTCCGAAGGGCAGAAACAAAAGGGGGAGGAAAACCGCCCTTCGGTCGTATCCACGCAAAAAGGGAACGCGCAATCCCTTGTGTAACCGGAGAGCGAGGGGGATCAGAGTGAGATGGACTTCTCTCTTGGTCTGCACTATTTTCTCCTGTTGAGCCGCTTTGTCCGGGAACATATGCACGCGATTGAGCCAATTCCCTTTCTCCCTTCGCGATTTTGACACCTACACACCCTCGTCTTGCAAAGAGGAGATAGGTTTGAGGGTGATCGAGAGTGAGATAGACAGAGAGAGTGAGAGAGATGTCCAGTATTGGCAAAATCACCGATGGAACACACATATATAGACTGAAGAGGAGGAGGAAGGGATTTTGCTGGCCGGAACTAATGACCGACGGCGCCAGATCGGACCGTTCGCAGTAATCGCGAAGAGACGCTTTGCATATTCATGGGCCGTCGCGGAAGCGCAGATCTGAACAGATCCATCCGGTACCATTGTCTGGTCAAACTTAATCTGCGGCTGCTAATGATGGATTACACTACATTTCACAAGCAAATCCACGAAACAGGTTCATCCATTTTCAAATTATCCAATGTTAATTGCACATACCAAATCTTCAATCTGCCAAAGCTTTTAAGTAAATCATTAATTTTGATATTATTATGAAAATGAATGTTATAAATTCACAGATTCACAAAATTATACAAAGTTCATCTTTTTTTGCAGTCTCAGCGGAATTTCGAAAATATTATATGTTAAAGTTTCATACAATTTCAAAAACTTTGATTCGCGTTCATTAATTTCTTATTTGTAAAGTTTACATCACTTTTTATATCATATAACGCTATATAAGTTATAACGATTTCTCCTTTAACATTAATGTATTAATACTGTTTTTTTTTTTATAATTCTACTAAACATTTTAAAAGTACAGATTTGTTCACAAATCTGTACTTTTTCAGTTTCAGCAAAAATAAGATTTTCAATTTTCTTACAATTTCAAAATTAATCAAATCTTCAATTAACTCTAATTGACTATACAAAATAATCAAGTTAATTTCAAAAAAAATACTGATCTTCAAAATAAATCTGTAACAATTAATAAATACAATATAAAAAAAATCAGATAAACTTTATTTTGAAACTCAAAAACTTTTGATTAATTCATTTAGAATGTTATATAACATGGATGGATCAGATTCGTAGTATCTCTCGTATCTTTCGTCAATCTCTTCAGCAACAATAGCACGTTGAAATATCTCAAGTTATTGTCACATAAAAAACAGAAACAGCTGATCTTCAAACAAAATAAAAAGAAAAACCTCAGCAGCATCGACAACATCAACAACCAACATCGACTGTATTATTTATTTACTTTATTTTATTCGTTTCAGTTTTATTACCAGGGAAGATCCGAATGCGATAGAAGTCGGGGCAATTAAAAGGGCCATAAAAATGCAGTTTAATTAATTCTTCTCTCTACCGCTTCTTCTTCTTCTCTCCGTGCTCTTTTTTTCTTTTCCATACACATCTTCTTTTTCCTCCTCATCTCCATTTCTTTTCCCTGCTTCGAGTTCTGGGCTCTCCGCTCTCCGTTTCCACAGAAACTGACGATTTCCGAGAATCCTCTTGGGGCCCAGAGCGTCAAAGACAGTGTGAAACTTTTATTCGTGCTCGGTGAAATTTACTATCCACCGACGGAATATGATTCCATTGAAATTCCTTTGTTTGTTTTTTTATTTTTTATTCAGATTCATCACAATTGAAATTTCACCCGTCAGTTAACATATCTTCTCCCAATCTCAAATCTCGGACGTTCCTAATGCTTCAAGTTACGTTTTTATGTCTAAACTTTTGTCAAAGATATAATTTCTTAATTCTAAATCATCAATTTGTGCTTAAAATACATGCAAACATTACTAATTAAGAAATGTCTATCACTTTCTATATCATATAACGCTATATAAGTTATAACAATTTCTCCTTTAACATTAATGTATTAATACTGTTTTTTTTTTATAATTCTACTAAACATTTTAAAACATCTGATTCATCCTTTTCTTTCCTTTTTTTTCTATGTGTCGGTTAACTGAAGATACATTGTTAAGGGTAGAGGATTAACTTCAATTAGAACGTTCTGGTTTTTTATTGCTATCGAGGGAGTTAGTTGGAGGAGTTAAAATTTTCCTCAGGTAGGCAAGCAAAGTCGACGGAGATCTCTTGTCACTTCAATTAAATAAATATTATGCTTATTTTATTTGCCCGCTTATCTGAACGTACGCATCTCCTCTACTGACGGACTGACGGGGCGGACAGACAGGTAAAGCCTTTTCACATTTTGGCACGCGCGGACTTCACCACCGACAAAACTTTTCCCCATACATTTCGTTCCCTCTTCAATTTTGGACAGCAGGAAATCAATTGTTACAGTTTTGATGGACTACAAAAGCATATGCTCTACGAATCTACCTTGGACCCTTATATTTTCATGATAATAATAATGAAATACTTATTTTGTAAACTAAATACATTTAGCATTTACTTAAGAATTAATAGTTCAAGTTTTTTTTTATAAATTATATAAAAAGACTACAAATTATTGTTCCTATAAGAATATATTTTAAATTTTAAAAAAAGTACAAATACTACAATAAAATGTATGTAATAAAAATGTTTAAGTTTCTGATTCAAATATAAAACCAATAAATTTCCGCTTATTTATATTTCGACTCAAATATTAAATTATCAACAAATAAGTGATATCAAAAGTTCACAAAAATGCGCCAAAATTTAAAAAAACATGAGTAAATGAAGTTGAAATACAAAAATATTTCAATTTTTATAAGTATGAAATCATAATATTTGCTAATTATTTGCCAATATAAAACAGTTTGATAGTTATAATAAAATAGTGTTAGTTAGTTAGTTTCTGATTCATATATTAATTTAAAAGCATTGATTTATTTAAAACTGAAATTATCAAAAAATTAAGAAATAAATAGTTCAAGTTTTTTTACAAATTATATAAAAATACTACAAATTATTGTTCCTATAAGAATAAATTTTAAATTTAAAAAAAGTACAAATACTACAATAAAATTTCTGATTCAAATATAAATCCAATAATTTTTAACAAAAATCCGATTATAAAATTGAAAAAAAAAATCAACTAATTTCATAATTTCCACTTATTTATATTTCGACTCAAATGGTAAATTATCAACAAATAAGTGATATCAAAAGTCCACAAAAATGAGCCAAAATTAAAAAAAAAAGAGTAAATGAAAATATATCAATTTTTATAAGTATAAAATCATAATGTTTGCTAATTATTTGCCAATATAAAAGAGTTTGATAGTTATAATAAAATAGTGTTAGTTTCTGATTCATATATTAATTTAAAAGCATTGATTTATTAAAAACTGAAATTATCAAAAAATCAAAAAATTAAGAAATAAATAGTTCAAGTTTTTTTTACAAATTATATAAAAATACTACAAATGATTGTTCCTATAAAAATAAATTTTAAATTTAAAAAAAGTACAAATACTACAATAAAATTTCTGATTCAAATACAAATCCAATAATTTTTAACAAAAATCCGATTATAAAATTGAAAAAAATAATCAACTAATTTCATAATTTCCACTTATTTATATTTCGACTCAAATGGTAAATTATCAACAAATAAGTGATATCAAAAGTCCACAAAAATAAGCCAAAATTAAAAAAAAGAGTAAATAAGGTTGAAATATAAAAATATTTCAATTTTTATAAGTATGAAATCATAATGTTTGCTAATTATTTGCCAATATAAAAGAGTTTGTATAGTTATAATAAAATAGTGTAAGTTTCTGATTTATATATTAATTTATTATCAAAATTTGTAGTATTTATTATTTTTTTAAGATCTACAAGTTTCTTCTTAACTAGGTCCATTTGACTAGGCAACGTTTTCATTTCTATATTCTATACTTTGTATATTTTTTTGGTACAAAAATATAATTATTTGTATAGATAAAAATTGTATTTTATATGTGAAAAATCGCAAGCAGTGATTAATGAAATGCGTGTACTTGATGGACATTTTCCCTGTAATTTCGCCCCTTGTCCTGTCTGTCCGACCAGCAACAGGAAATCAATGGTAACCGTTTTGGTGGTCGATAAGAATCTACACTGAACTCTCTCGTTGCATGTTGGATTCCGTACGCTCGGATGATTATGCAGTATTTGTTGTAACGATTATACATATTTAAAAAAAAAAGAAAGAAAAGAAAACGAAGAAGATAAATAAGGAGGTAGGAATAAATAAAAAAAAAATCGAGGGAAAAACGGTTGATCCGATATCTTTTAGCACCTGTCCTCGGGGCAGGTACTTCTTTTTGTGCGCGCCGTTTCCTCGGCCATTCAGCGACACCTGTGTTTCGTGTTTGTATGCGTGCGTGCGTGTGTGTGTGTCGACTGTTTTTATTAATGAGAGCATCATTAAACGGCGTCGGCGTCGACGTCGAGCGGAAAATGGGGAAAAGCGTTGTGCCGCGGGGTGGGGGAGGCGTATCCGACGTCCGACCAATCACGGTCCGCCGTTTCGCATCGTCGATGGTCTTGGTCGATTGGACACGCCTCCGCTTTTCCCTCCGGCCCCGCCCAGTTCTACCGTTCTGGGCGGGGCGTACGCAGCATCCCTGGTGCAGATACGCAAGAACAAAGTTAGATGTGCAGTCGAGCCGTCGGCAACGGACCAGGACTTTCGCCCTATCGCTCCAAAAACCGGTCAGCGTGAGTGCAACCAACACCCTTATCCTGTTGTGCGTCAGAAACCGAAGGGACACCTCTAAAACATTACAGATACAGAAAATAAAGTGCGCGAAGTGC
>NW_017097003.1:16681-32025 GCF_001412225.1 Nicrophorus vespilloides
AAAAACAAACGAAGGGTGCATAATTTAGTCACGGCACGCTGAGCTCCAGATCATCCAAATAAATAGTTTCACCGCAATCGCCGGAACCCCGGAAAATTTATTCATAATTCGACAATGCGAAGCGCCCTTCTTCACAATTACCCATTGTGATCCGTGTAACTACCTAATTTCCACCGTACCCAACTGTCATCGTTCATCTACCATTCAGACTCAACAAGACAAATTGCTGCACTTCACACAATTCACTGCAATTCACACAAAAACACAATTTGACAGATAACAAATTTTCGGTTACCAAGCAACAAAAACAAACAAAATTTAAATCACTACGCATTCATTAGCGAACAACGTTATTTGCATTACATAAATCATTTATTTACTCGCGCAAAAATAAATCAATACACAAAAACTCATAATTAGCATTAATTTACAAGTGCACCTAAACATCATAGTTCATCTATAAAATAACTTATGTAACTGTCATTATTTATCAGTTGTCATTTATAAACTGTCATCAACAGTCATTAATTTACGAAAGGGAATTTGTTGCTCTATCTATTAGAAAAATGTAATTAACGTATTGAAACGTTTATTCTGGAAACTCGTCTATGGATTCACGGACTTCCTGAATTAGTGCGTGAATTAACGAACGTCATCAATTAGTTATCAACGTTGCATCGGATTTTTATTGGCATTCCGTTCGGGAATATGGTTTTGTGGAATTGTCAGGCCGACGAAAATAACTGGATTCATCTTCAACTATTTTCATTCGTTGCTACTGGTTTTTCGGTATTTTCATTGATCTAATATCAATTAAAACTTACGACGAAAAAAAAACGAAACTCTTTGATTGGTTAATTGAAATACATTTTAACTATAAAAATACAGTACTTTTTTTCACATTGCAAATCTCAATTTATTCTTAATAGTTTAATTGAATATACAAATACAAAATGTATAGATTTTTCACAATTTATAAATCTATATTGAAATCTAGATTTATTCTTATTATTTTAATTGAAAAAAGAAACAAAAATAATTTATCTAAAAGTTTGTTTAATTATTATTTCTTGGATTAAAAATGATTGTATGAAAATTTTATTAATTTTTCAAAGCTAAAATATAAAATAGATTGAAAAGAATCGCTCGAATGCGACGATATCTAAATTATTTTTCTGTTTTTAAAAATAGTCGAATCCTCTGATTCCGAGCATGTAATTAGCTGTTAACAGGTCTTTGTTGTTGCGGTGCTCTTTCGGCGAGGAAATAAAACTTAATTAAGCGGCACCGAAAATAAAAAGTCTAATTTTGAAATCCAAATTTAGCCCCGTGACTTGATATAATTATATAGCTGCGGATGCGTAATTAATTAATGGAAGTTTTGAATATTTGCGCCAAATTGAAGGATAAGCAACAACTGTTGGAGAAGTGAAAAAAAATTATATATGTTTCTAGACAAGTTTGATGGTGGCAATTTGCAATATTCGTTTTGCTAGAAGGAAACGTGTTAATTATGGGTTGTAGACGTCGATTCCGCGTTTCTAATTCACTAATTAGGTCTAGTTGCAGTTGCCAGTCTTTGCGAGAAATCTGTAACTTTAACGGCACGTTTATATAATGAATGATATGTTCATGATAACGTGTACATTCAGTTGCATATAACAATACCGTATTTTGTGTTATCTTTTATGTAATATATACAAATAAACAAAGCACGGAAAATTAAAATTGATAATAAAACATATTAATTATAATCATTTTAAATATAAAAGATGTTTAATTTAATAAATTTTAATAAATAATTGAAAATATTTCAATAACACAAAAAAATATTTTTTTATTATAAAATTTGGCAACCCTATTCACAAGTAATGATAATTATAATTTTCAATGACACAAATGATAATGGAATTGCCTATAATAAATATATAATGCTTGATAATACCTGATGATAACATTACAATTTTTGTACAATTAAAACAAAGGTAAATTTATAAATATAATATTTGTTTAGTAAAACTACAAAATCTAAAAGTTCAATTAAAAATAAAATTGTTTCAAGTCAAAAAATATCTTAATCTAAGGTTGTTTTCAATAAAATAATTCGTAATCATTTTGTTCGTCTTATTGTAAGAATTTTTGTAAATTAAAATTAAATTGTGAAATTTATTTAGTTTAATCAAAATAATTAAAGTTTACTTTCATCGTATGATTTGTTACAATCAAGCAATCGCTTATCAAATGTAATTAGTCGGATGATAAGAAAGTTGCCTACAAAAAAAAAACGTAATGAAACTTGTCGATAAGTATTTTTCAATTAATCAAATTATGATTAATTAAATAATTATTGTTTTTATCTATATATTTTTAATAAATCAATGAGGGGATGACGCATACATTATTATGTTTAGTTTTTGTTTCTTTATAAACAACAACAAGAAAAAAATTACAGGAAAGAATCTAGAAGGCAATTTGCATTTAAATTTTGGGAAACCTTGGTAGCTCCAATTATTTTTTAAATTAGAGTAAATCGAGAGGGCAATGTGTAACAGTAGCGAAACGTTTTTTTTATGTGCATTTTATGTTAATCGCTTTTTATTAATTCGATGAATTTGAATAAAAACACAGTTTAGAAATTTGAATTAAAATAAACAATGATCGCCTCCGAAACCATAATGTTTACTAATTATTGTGCGATCTCCGTAGATTAGATCGTCATGCTACGTGATAATTGTCTAAGGGTTGTTGTTTATTTCTGTGTGTTTGTTAACGATTCTTCGGTGTTATGGAAGTCGGAGATGATGATGGCTTTGGCTACGTGCAGCAGCAATTCGCTGCAAGACGGTTTCCACTAATTAGAGGGGGCAAAATGGATTGATCGATTCGACTTTCGATTTTGGTATTCCCGTTCCGTATGGAGGCAATAAGTATGAGCATGTAAAGAAAGAGTTAATTACAGCGTAGAACAGAAATTGTTGGTGTGCTTGCCTTTTGCATCGACGGACATCTGCTTCTTGGGAAAAGCAGCGAATTGCTGCTGCTACTGCTGCTGCAGAAAGAACGAAGAGTAAAAAAGCAGCCGACCAAAGAAGCAGCGGGACTGGGTAAAAAGAGAATAAAAGAAATGGTAAAAGAAATAAAGTGGAAAGAGTTGGTGGATGAGATGATGGGAAAACGTTGGTAGAAGAGGAAAGTGCGTAGTAGATGTGGAATAGGATAAGGTCGTGGTAGTAACAAGATACAGCAGCGAAAAGCGAAGAAATTTGTGTGCAAGACGAATGGGTCCACGAAGACCCGATAAATCGATCCCGTTTTGCTCAATGTTAATTGCCGCAATTAGCGGAAGACGTTAATTGCGGAATTGTAAACTGACTGTTTTCCGATGCTGCTGTATCGAATGAATCTGCACAGATTTCGTCCGATCTTGTATTTATAGAGAATTCACATCCAATTCTTTTTCTCTTCTCTTCAATATCTTCTTCCTGCGTCAGTCTAATTTTTAATGAATCATTAGGCCTCCATTAAAATAATTAATAGGCGCCAATACGAGCGTGTAAATTATAAAAATCTCGACTTCTCTCAAAGCGCACGTCGCGTAACTCCCACTAATTGGTGTTAATTACGCATGAGTCTACATATGTTGTTGTTGTGTTTTTTTTTTCATTTAATTTATTTTTTTCTCTCCCCGTTAATTATTTTTCGATCAGCTTTCCTTACGGAAATTCTCCGTATTCAATTAGTTCGAACGAATCAACGATATTTACAAATTACTTGGACGGGGAGAAAAAAAAAGCGTTAATGATCATCTCGAAATAAGCAATTTTCAAATTTCAAACTAAAATTAATTCATTATTGCATTTAAAAGCAATTAATTATGAAATTTATATTTATAATGGAAAAAAAATTAACGTTTTATACAATGATAATTAAGAGTCGAATTTAGATTTCTAATGAAAAATTGAACTAAAAGTTAAAAATAAATTTTGGAATTAAAACTTACAAAATTTTTTTTCAAATTTCTAATTTTCGAATTTAAACAATTATTAAAGAATTTGTATATAAATATAAATACAATTTTAGTGAATAAATAAATCAATTTAGAATTTTCTACTTAAGTTTGCGAAAATTATGAAACGTATTTATTGATTATATTCAAATAAAGTAGTATAGTAGTAAAGTAAGTTAGTATATTCTGTAATGATTATTAACTTTTTTTAGTACATAAGAAACATGTGTTTCTAAAACAAGTCAAATTAAAAATAATTTCGACTTGTAGTAAAATTCACGTTTTTTTTTTTTTGGATTTATTACTAAATGAATGAATTGCATTTATTACTAGTCTTTTTATACAATGATAATTAAGAGTCGAATTTAGATTTCTAATGAAAAATTGAACTAAAAGTAAAAGAAAACTTGTAGAAATAAATTTTGGAATTAAAACTTACAAAATAATATTTCTAATTTTCGAATTTAAACAATTATTAAAGAATTTGTATATAAATATAAATACAATTTTAGTGAATAAATAAATAAATTTAGAATTTTCTACTTAACTTTGCGAAAATTATGAAATGTAAATTTTAATCAATATATTATTTAGTATATTCTGTAATGATTATTAACTTTTGATTATGCGTTTCTAAAACAAGTCAAATTAGAAATAAGTTCGACTTGTAGTAAAATTTACGTTTTTTTTTTGGATTTATTACTAAATGAATGAATTGCATTTATTACTATGTATAAAATAATAATTATTTCAAATAGTTTTAAAATCAAAATTGGAGGGTTGTTTGTTAAAGAGATTTAAGGGATTAAGATTCATTGTATGCAACTTCTTGTACACCAATAAGTGTTCGTCTATTATCAAAGCTTTTATAGTTCCTACTTAAAATATGTTGAAAGTTGTTCGTGGTTATTTGAAGCGAATTATATGTTGAATTATATTAACTTTTATTATCATTATAAGATTGTTGTCTTTAAACTTATTTTTAGTTAATTTAATCTACTAATTTATTGTTTTGAGCTTTTTATTCTATTAATTATATAACAATGTTGTCTTTTAATTGAAACTATGTATCTTGTATAATTCGATTTGTTAATTTATTTTTTTTTGTTTTTTTTAGCTAAATCTTGAGAGATGCTGAAGGATCGTGAATTAATCGAAAGGGGAGGTTCGTCCCCGTGCTCGAGCGTCGGCGGTTCCAGCGTGGAGGCGGCAACATGCGGAGGCTGCGGAGGTCGCATCCACGACAGATTCTACCTTCTGGCGGTGGACAGACAGTGGCATGCACACTGCCTCAAATGCTGCGAATGCAACCTGCCCTTAGACTCGGAGCTCACCTGCTTCGCGCGCGACGGAAACATCTACTGCAAGGAGGACTACTACAGGT
This sequence comes from Nicrophorus vespilloides, assembly GCF_001412225.1. Taxonomy (NCBI): domain Eukaryota; kingdom Metazoa; phylum Arthropoda; class Insecta; order Coleoptera; family Silphidae; genus Nicrophorus; species Nicrophorus vespilloides. The sequence goes on from NW_017097003.1 coordinate 22,072, forward strand.
GAGCAACGAAAAAACAACAACAACAACAGCATAGAGAAAAAAGTAGAAAAGCTTGTAGTATAACCCAATTAGGAAGCGCTCGCTATTTCGTGAATTCCTAGAGATACATATTTAAATTGGAGGCGAGGAGAGGAGAAAAAGGGATCTCTCTTTCTTCTCTTCATTCACCTATCCCGATATATAATGAGGAAACATTCTTCTATTGATTCATTAAAATTCCCAAGCGAACAGCGGAATTTTGTATTTATTACTTTACACGGCGGATTAAGGGCCTCTCCACCACATCCACCTCCTCCACCTCTTTAACAACAACCTCACCGAAGATTTATTCACCGAAATCATTTTCGATTGCATCACACCGCCACTCGCATTCAAACACATTCAGAAAATAAAGAGAAAAAACTACAAGAACAACAACAACAAGAAAAATAAATAAAAACACGAAAGTTTCAGAAGAACTTCACGAGATTCTCTCCCAGAGCACCCCAATTAATTTTGAATTATGTGTGTGTTGACTATCTAGGCCGCATTTGCACAATAATCTGTGCAGGTATCTTCGCTTTGTCGAGGACGAATCAAAAAAGACGAAGACTATGATGGAAGAAGACAAATAAAAGAGAAAATGCGACGGAATCTAATTCCGTCTCCTTCATAACCTATGCATTTATTCTTAGTTTTCTACTGCTTGCGCTACGTTTATTACGCAGGTTCTCGCATCGTCTTACTAAAACCGAATCAAATATGCAAAGTCCCCTTTTTCAACAGATGCACGCTACAACCGTATGCTAAATCTTATGCGGGGAATTCTTGTTTTTTTTTTGTTATTACATTTTTTACATATCATGTAACACATCTAATTACTTATTATTAAGTTATTGTTTCAAGTTTAATTAGTGAAACAATAAATATTTATATTTTACTAAATGTAAGTTGTAAATTGATTTTTAAATAATTTTACTTACAAACTAATCTAGTTACTTTATTATTGCGTTCTAATTTATGAAAAAATTGAACATTTCTGAAAATTAACAAAATTTAAATATTCAATTTTAGTTATAAATTGATAAAACTTTGCAACAAAGTTGTTTATGAAGATTGAATGTGATGTATCGAGCGGACGTATTGCGTAAGAGATTTGTAGAAGAAGTGAATAGAGAGAGAAAAAATAAAGCAACAAATATAGGAGCTAAGATAGAATCGGCAATCGAATTAGAAAACGAGGTTTCAAATGAGGTGTAATTGCGACGGAGCGGTGAAACGCGCGCAATTTATATTAAATAAAATTTTAAAATTTTCAAGAATTAACGAGTTTAAATAGTTAATTGCGACGGAGCGGTGAAACGCGCGCAATTTATATTAAATAAAATTTTAAAATTCAAGAATTAACATCAAATTTATATAAAATGCAATTATTAAAGTAAATAAATACATTTTGAAAAATAATTATAAGTTTGCTATTATTTGCTATCAAAATTATCTTAATTTCAATGAAAATATACTTTTTTTTTTTAATGAAATCTTAATTCGTATCTGTAAGTGTTGAAATGGTTAGATTAAAGAAAGTGTTGAGAAAATGTTGAATAACATAAATGAGTAAATATAGTTACTTTATTATTACGTTCTAATTGGATGAAGAATGTGAACATTTCTGAAAAATTAACAAAATTTTTACTTGAGTTGTTGAGTCTTAAGTAAATAATAAATATTTAATTTTAAGTTATAAATTGATAGAACTTTGCAACAAAGTTGTTTATGAAGATTGAATGAGTTCTAGTGATGTATCGAGCGGACGTATTGCGTAAGAGATTTGTAGAAGAAGTGAATAGAGAGAGAAAAAATAAAGCAACAAATATAGGAGCTAAGATAGAATCGGCAATCGAATTAGAAAACGAGGTTTCAAATGAGGTGTAATTGCGACGGAGCGGTGAAACGCGCGCAATTTACATCGCCGAAACGGGCTCGCAATTAATTTTGAGTCGCCGTCTAAAGAGTCGGCTAATTAATTATGACTTTTCCAAAAATGGAGGAATTTTCATCTGCTAACGCGAGAAGAAATGGAATGAATGAAATCGTTGCGTCGTTTCATTCAGCAAAACAAACGTTTATATTGCATCACGATGTTTTTTATTTTTCTTGTCCCTTTCCCCCAATTAAAGTTCGGATTCGTCCGCGCGGATTGTTATTATCTGTAATAATCTTTCGTTACAAAAGGAGTTTATGAGTAACGAGCGAGACGAGGCGTGTGTTTATTTGTTGTTGTTGTTGTTGATGTTGTCGTAGACGTTCTCTGGGATTTCGTGCACAATTAAATTGTCACTTAAGCGGTGAACTCTCTCGAAGCATTAAATGATGATTTCCCCCCCTTGTTCGAGTGTTGATAGTAATTTTCGGGGTTTCGAATAATAATGCTATCGGCGGCGACCATCTGACAGGTACGGTTTCGAGAACAGAGAAAAGAAGAAACGAAACGAAAAAATAATAAAGTAACGTCAAGATCCCGAAGAGGATGAATATCGAAGAGTGCGCGTGTATCGATCGCCGTCGTCCGATAGCGTTTGTCACTATTAAAATAACTTATCTGCATGTGTCATAACAGCGGAAATACAAATTATGATGTATCCATCGAGCATGTAAACCTGTTGGCTCCGACGGTCCTCACCATCCATCATCCCATCCACCCGTGATGATCTTACCATCCCTCCGCGTCCTTCAGGCATTAGCCGCAAAACGCGCCGTCTTCATTACTCTCTTTCTCTTTCTCTCGAGAGATGATCATCTGAAACTCTCCTTCTTCTTCGACGACGATGATGACGATCATCATTCATCAATTTGATACGGCCCCATTCGTGGTGAGGCCGGTCTTAATTAAAACCCATTCATTTCCATTTACTAATTGTCACATGGCATGAACACGGCCGTACGCGGTTTTGCTCCTTTCAATTTATTTAATTCTATCTCTTCATCCTTCTTTTTTTTTCTTCTCCTTCATCGAGTATATGCATACGCCTATAGATCCACATTAAGATTAACAGACAAAACTGAAAAAAGACGAACAGAAGACGTGCGTATGAAAGATGCGAAAGGAGTTAAACGCTAGATGAGGAACAGAACCCATCAATCTCGCAAGTTCAACAACCGTCAACGGTTTTCAATTGATTCATCAATTTTATCACTGCCATAATAATCCAATTGATTAATAACATTATCAATATTGACTTATTTCATTTTACAGATCGTTACTTTTTGCATCAATCAATTTCATTTATGTTATTCAACATTTTNNNACTTTCTTTAATTTTGATATCAAATAATAGCAAACTTATAATTATTTTTCAAAATGTATTTATTTACTTTAATAATTGCATTTATATAAATTTGATGTTAATTCTTGAAAATTTAAAAATTTTATTTAATATAAAAAAATACGAAAATTACGAATTCTAATGAAAATCCTTTAAAAAAATTACGATTAACAAAAACTGAATGCGTGTAGTCTATTTAAATGCAAAATTTTATACTTTAATAATAGCATTTTATATAAATTTGATGTTAATTCTTGAAAATTTAAATTTTAAATTCAAAATTACGAATTCTGATGAAAATCCTTTAAAAAAATTACGATTAACAAAAACTGAATACGTGTAGTCTATTTAAATGCAAAATTTTATACTTTAATAATTGCATTTTATATAAATTTGATGTTAATTCTTGAAAATTTTATTTAATATAAAAATACGAAAATTACGAATTCTGATGAAAATCCTTTAAAAAAACATTACGATTAACAAAAACTGAATGCGTGTAGTCTATTTAAATGCAAAATTTTATAATACTCTAGTAACTAGAGTCTAGTTGAAGCGAGAACTATAAACTCGCACCGAAACGCTTGTAATATTTAACAACGACAAACAAATAACCGAATTTGCTGTAAACACAACAGCAAACAAAAAACCTGCGTGTTTAATGCCCGTGACATTTTCCGATTTTCCGGTGCGGCGCGGAAATTGCAATTAACGGTGCGCTGAATTCTTCTTATTTTTTTTGTTATTATTGTAACTATTATTATGAAAGGTGAGCGTGGAAATTTTCCACAAAGCCCGCGTGTAACGCACAATGTGCCGCTGACGTTTAACACTCCGGGGGCGGCGTGTTATGCAACATCAACAACAACAGAATAACGAAACAACAAAACATCGATGGTAACGAGGGGGCGGCCGCAAATATACCTTTTCAACAACAACAACAACATCGACGTGGCTGTGTTATCAAAACATAAAAACCGCCCTCCCCAATTAATGCGCGTATCGGATGTCCGTCAATCGTTTCGGACGTCCGAGTGAAGATAAACACGAGCGGTTACGTGAATATTTAAATGCGCGTACGAGAATCAATTTATTTCTTGGGCAATCGGTTATGGCATGGGGGGATAGAGCAATTTGGCGGATGCCCGCAAATTGCATATAATTTAACAAGTAATTACGTTCGTCTTTCTCTCGAGTATGTGTACTTTTTGTTCTTTTCTTTCAATTTACTTCTTCCCATCTTCGTTCATTTCGCTCTCTTCTCGTTGTCGCTATTGCTGCTGCTGCTGCTGTCGTTGTTGTTGTTTCCTTCTTGTGCTCCTCACCTTGCTTTAATGAATTCATCAATCTGCGTGTGCCGGCGGCCGCCGCCGCCACCGCTATGCAAATTACCATCGAGGAAATAATAACAATAATGATGTATTGCCGTAATGATGATGATGATGATGGCGAAGGTGAAAATGTGTCCGATATTTGCTGCGTGCCAGTCAGTCAGTGCAGTCCATGTATATTGAAATAATAATAATATTCAATCGATACCGGCAGACCTCGCCGATTCTGCAGTTTCACTGCGAACCTGCTTCCACCTCAAAATTCACATCATCCTTTTTACATACATTAATCACAATTTTTATACATGCTAATCGGTTACATAATTCTTACTTTCGCATCTGTATGCAAATTTTCTACTGATTTTGATTTATTAAAACAACTTGATTTAAGATTTATTCTATCATTTTATAACGAAAACTAGAATTTGAACCAGGATTACCAAGATATTGATTTTTTTATTATTAATCAAAGATATCCAAATCTAGAACATCTATGCGTTAGATAAAACATCATCAATTCAAATTATTTTGCATTGCCAAACTTATATCAACATTTTGCATATAAAAATGAATTATAATGATCATCAAAAGATATCCAACATAGAAATAATCTAGAATTGTCTCCATTTCAACACTTACAGATACTAATTATTTATAAGCTAACTGACATTGCGGCTTTATATCTATATATATATAGCTTTGTTATAGATAATTCTTAAAGAAAAGTTTTTAATAGTTTAAACATTTATCTAAATTTGTTGTTATTTCTTGAAAATTAAAGAATAAATAATTATTTTATGGTAGATTATGAATCCTGATGAAAATCCTCTAAAAAAATTACGATTAACAAAATCTGAAATTTATAAAGAAAACTAGAATTTGAACCAAGATTACCAAGATATTGAAAAAAACGAAGATGTTTACTTTAGATAAAACATCATCAATTCAAATTATTTTGCATTTACAAATAATAATGAAACTTAACAATAATTGTAAAAAAAATGCGTTTATAAATCAATAAATTTCATTTTCATATAATAATTAAACTATTTTCAAGATTGAAAAACTTACATCTACAATAATTGCAACATTTTGCATATAAAAATGAATTATAATAATAATCAAATAGAAATAATCTAGAATTGACCCACTGAGAAAAAAAAAAGAAAATTTATAAATTAGGGTTTTTTTTTAATATTTTCTTTAGTATGACTAAAATTATAATCTGTAACTTGTTACATTAATTTTTACTAAAATTATTATAATATTATTGTTTAAAATTTCTGAAAAAATTGTAATTTTAATATTGAAATATTCCAATAAAAAGTGTTGCTGTTAATTTATAGTGAAATGTTTATCTTTAAAAAAAAATAAAATTATAATCATTTTCTTCATTAGTTCAACTAATATATTGTTAAAATCTTATATTTCTATGTAAATTTTAGAAAATTCTTTATGTAAAAACGAGAATCTGGCAAATTAATTAATTTAATTACAAGAAATAAAAATGTTTTCAAAGGCGTGCGACGATTAAATGAAATCAATCGATTATTTAAAGGTTGTTAGTTTTATCAATTAGCGTTTCGAAATCGGTGGTAATTGAATTTCTAATCGATACATCGGTTTCTTAATTTTCGTTACGTAACATGAATTGTAGTTGAGCATATGAAATGAAATTTGATTTGATTTTGATTATTGATGTTGCAGGATGTTCGCGGTCTCGAGATGCGGCAGATGTCACGCGGGGATCTCAGCAAATGAGCTGGTGATGAGAGCAAGAGACCTGGTGTACCATCTTCATTGCTTCTCGTGCAGCTCGTGCGGGATTCCGCTGTCGAAGGGCGATCATTTCGGGATGCGAGAGGGACTAGTCTACTGCAGGTAAACATATCTTCTGCTCCTTCGAAATAATCTTCCCACGGTTTTGTTATAATTAGAATTTTTTTTGTTGTTGTTGTGCGTGTTTAGACCGCATTACGAGTTGCTGGACTTTTGCGATCCGAGCGGCGATCCCATGGACATGGTGTACAGGAGCAGCGATTCCCCCGGTGCCTACTATCCGACGACACCGCCGCAACACCACAAGGGCAGACCGAGGAAGAGGAAGTTAGGCGCCGAGAACGACCCACCCTGCGGCGAACTGCCAGTCACCATGAGGATGGCCCAGTCCACTCTAGGTAAAAAGATCTCTCAATCTAGACGACCACCTCTCTTTCTAATCTTTCGCCATCGCAGAACCATTATGTTCTTCGTTCGCCCTTTACAGCAAACACCATCTCTTACGACCTTTCCTTTACTCCCTTCTTATCTGAAAACAGCGAACTCGATGTGACAAGATCACTATCTTCTTCCTCCTCTTCCACCTCGCCCTCAAGACACTGACTGAACTGTGTGCATCGCACCGGACTTACTGCACCAGTCTAGACGCACACTTTATGATCTGTTACTCGACTCCCGTTGACTCTCAATCCAAGGAGCAATTAATCGCCAGACATTCCCGAACTTTTGACAAGTACATCAACGGATTTCGCTATCAGATCTTTTCACAGCCCAACATTTTTATTACCGCAGTAAAAAAAAATGTAAACGTTTAAAAACCTTAAATCCTCGTCCCTCATAAATCCACAAATCAACTTACATTTATATACTTGATTCAATGATTTAATCTTAAAACATTTCGAATTACTTAAATCGAAAAGAAGAAAATTTTGAAAAAAATACTTAATGAAATAGAATTAATTAAATAATATTTATAGATTAAAATCAAAATATTATTGAATATGCATTTGGAGTTTGGAATATTACGTGCAATAATTAAATAAAGATAATTTAGGTAATTTTACTTTATCTCGAGATTAAAACTGTATTGTATTGGTTGATGAATATGATTTTTTGCATTAAAACTAAGCAAATATTGTAAACTGCAAAATTAATAGTGAGTTTACTTTGACAAATCTTACATCAATAAATCCTATAAAATCGTAAGATTCAAAACATACATAAAGAAATTAATATGTTTAAAATTACAATTTTTGTATGTAATTATTATTATTTTATTTATAAATTACATTTATTATCAAAAACATTGATTATTATGAATAAAATATGCAATTAATTTGTTGATTCATATACATGAAGTTTGGACTATTTTGGAAATAAACAACATAATATTAGATGATTGCTTATCTCGAGTGCATTCTTTACATTTAGATTATGCTTGGAGTAGTTTTTGGTAATATCGGACGAGATTGGGGACTTTTTTTTGTTTTTTTTCGCAGAAATTTATAAATAAATATAGATTGCAAAAGTACATATCCTAAAATTTATAAAAAAATTTGATTTACAGTTTCTATAAATTCTAATTATCATTGTTTCAGTATTTGCATGTTAATTTTGATATTATTCCTCTTATTTTACAATAATCTTAAGAAAATATTACTTGTTAATTTTATTGAAACATTTTTATTTCTAATTATTTTAGTCTACATATTAATAGCGAAGTAAAAAAACCTGTGAATGATCAAAATTTGGTTTATATATAAATTCATTATTTCAAAAACCAAAAAATCTTAAGTACAAATCTAATTGTATAATTATTCTGGTTTTCATTTAATTAAGATTATTTATATTTAGTATTACATGTCTACAATAACATAACTAAACTAAACAAGAACTTAAATTAAATGATTAATCAAAACTCTAAATCTAATTAAGTACATGTCTGTTTGTTTCTTGTCACTAACCAAGATTAAATTAAAACTACATGACTACAAAACTATTGAACTTAGTTTGGGTTAGTTACTAATTAATTTTTCATAAATATAATTAAGAAAATCATTGTGAATGTTTGTAAGCAAAAAATGTGTTTTAAGAGCTTTGATTCTTATTGAATGATAATTGGTTTTGTGCTTCGATTTTCCACTACATCGTGATTAGTCTTGGGAGAATTGATCGAGTTTGAGCGCAGTTTGGGCTTGCACACACACACATATATATTGCATGTGTGTATACGTATAGATATGTATGTGTGTGTGTGACAAAGATTGCGATCTGCAGTCTAGACGCGCAAGCACTCAGGCTTTATGATCTGTTAGTTGGTTTAATAAATGGGAACGCAATTAATGGCAGAGTTATGTGTATGATACGGTGTAAAAAGATGCAAGATAATTATGCAAAGTAATAGCGTGAGATTACAATGTTTACAAGGGAATTTCTTCGTTGGTGAGTGATCCCAGAGAGCGAGCGAACGAACGAACACCACACCGAGTCGTCCGGCCCGGCATCGTCGGCGGCGAGGCGTGAAAATTATTTACCTGGTGTGAGTGCACTCCACTTTTTTTTCTACTCTCCGCTCTTCGATGTATTCCGATATATCGGAGGAAGAGCCCGGAGGAAGCGGATCTTTCTTGGAAACGACGACCATCGAGATGGACCCAATTAACCAAAGAGAAAGACGGAGAGTTGCGCAAGAGAGCGGAGAGGAAGTTGTCCTCTCCTGCGCCTTCGTGTGTGCTACCTGCGGATCGAATCGAATAAATATACAACTGCAGGGTCGTAATCAGAGTTAATCAACACCCAAATAGAAACAAAAAATGATGATTTTTGCTATTTCTGATGTTCTTTAAATGTTTATATGCAAGAACATTGATGTTTCTCTTGTTACCTATAAATTTATTGGTACATTGGACGTGCTTGAAAGATTGTTGAAAGAATATTAATGTTTCTATACTTGTAAATAAGAGATTTGTTAAAGGAATAGTTAAAAGTTTAAGTTTTCTTATTGATTGATAGGTTTAAATAGAATTGAAGATGTTGTAGTGGAATTGTGAGTGAAGCTGGTTACGTCCCTGTCGAGTAGTTGGGGACGCGAATGAGGAGAAGAATGAGAATTAAAGGAGCTGCTGGATGGTGGAATGGAAGAGGGAAGAAAGCTGGCGCAGAGAAGAGAGTCGTCGTCGCGTCTTCTGCCGTTCGGATTCGGTCCTTCTTCCTTCGGTGGGCTTTTATTTCATTCCCTGAAAACGAGTTACCCAAATCGAACGCAACTATCGGTGGCTTATTTATTGGTTTCGCCGTGACCGTGGGTGGCCGAGTTCAGACACCGTTGACAGATGAAAAGTATCCAGAGATCGGGGATTGGATAACCCGAATACGGTAGCCAATTGGTCCTCCGATGCCATCCATGGCCGCACATTCCACAAAACCCTCTCTCATACACACATACACACAATCTCTTCTATCTCTCCTCCTCTCGCTCGATGCATGGCATCATCACATGCATCACACACGTAAGCATGCAAGTAACGAAGACGGGAACAACA
>NW_017097003.1:32049-63339 GCF_001412225.1 Nicrophorus vespilloides
TCCAAAACCCAGCATACCAAACCCAGAAGAAGAGATAAGTATAACAACGAGAAGATGACGATAAAACAAAACGACCTGCCCGAGAGAATCAAACAAAACGAAACAACAGAAGCATTGCGCAACCTTCTTCGTTTTACTTCTTCTCTTTTTCGTTTCGTTTCGTTTCGTTTGTTTATTGATTGAAGGAAATTCGGTTTCCAATAGCTACAGTTTTAGTTGTCTCGAATAAATCAATTAAATTCGCTTTATGCGGAAACGCGAAGACTGCAGAAAGAAAGAACAAGAAATAAATAAATAATGAAAGAAAGAAAGAAGGAAGGGTAGTGTATATATACGCGCACTTCTTCCCCATTAATAATTCATTTCTCTCCCGGTATAATTGCGTCCTCGATGGAGCGGATGAAAGAGAAAAAAGGACGGAAACAGAAGGAACAAAATTAAAAGAAATGTGTACACACATACATAAATATATATATATATAAACAGGGGACTGGTAAATATCAATTAATTTTATGAGTTAACAAGAACTTCTGTTCTGCCTTAAAAAAGGCCAATTAATGCACTTGCAATCATGATTATTGTTGTCCGAAGGCATTCCGCTGTAAACGGGTCCAGTCGTTTAGCCGCAAGAAATTTTATATATCGCATACATATGTATCATCTCACATATAATTTATATGTGTACACGAATAAATAAATTCAGGGAAAATAATTATACAGTAATTATTATTACCTCTTCGATTATTGATTGATACATAATGATAAAAGCAGTTTTCAGTCCTTAATAACTCATTACTTTTAATACACAAATTACTTTTCAATAATTAAGAGAATCATTCTTGAAAATTTTGAGAAATTTTGATAAAAATTCTTTCTTTCAATAATAATTAGAAAATCTTCACTTATTAATAAAAAAAATAATTGAGTCTGTAAATAAATATGTTAAATGTTATTTCTTGCCAATTAATCAAGATTTGCAATTAAAAATGACAGACTTTGTTTGTTATTAAAAAAAAATCTAAATTGGATTAAATATGTTAAACTTTACTAGAATAAAATAATATTGAATCAAACTTATTCAATTATTATGTAAACTGTGTGTATTTTGTAAATCATGTACAGTAGAAACTCGCTTAACGAGTTTAATCCGTTAAAAAAAATCCAAATTTTTACTCGTATAGTGAAACACGTTTTCCCATATAAACTAATGTAAATTACGTTAATGCGTTCCTTGCCGGAAAAAAAAGTATAAGTTGGTCTCGATTTTTCATTAAGCGAGGATCCACTGTATAACTAATATATAAAAATCTAAAAAAACACATCTTTGATAATAAATTGTGTTTGTTATGAAAAATGTTGCTAAAAATATGAACTCGCTTATATTATAACAAACTTTTCAACAAAAATAGTAGATAATGACTCAAACCCAAGTTAATTAAACCACAGTATCAATCTTCATTGAAACTAACAAATTTTACAGATTGTTTATAAAAAAAATATCTATCAAGTTTATGGAATTTTTCTGTACTTGTTTTGCTTTCTGAATTGAGACATCGTGGGGGGGAAAAAAACCCATGGCAAACTTTCACGCAACCGAAGTGTTGCGTCAAAAATAAAAAAAACACGTCTGATAAACGTCGTGGCACAATGGCCGCAGAGTACGGCCCGTTTTGGTGCAGGAAACTCATCGAGATTAAGTTATTTATTATCTGGTGATATTTGTTCGTTCGAATTTCTATATTATTAAGTAACATCGATCCCACCTGCACGGTTTTACCTACATAACACACGTTGCACTTTAAAAATAGACGATTTATATCTAATCGTATTTAAAAAAAAGAATATTATTTATAAGAAAATAATAAAGAGAAGTTTCATTTATAATTACAACAATTTTTGATTTAAGATGATTATGTAGACAAAATTGTTGTAATTTTATTAAAATTATCAATAATTATTGGTGTATTCTAAAAATATGTACAGCTGGAAACCGGACTAATCCAGACAATAAATAAAATATAAATAAACCGCACAATAAGAGATTTTCTTTATATAAGTGGGAAAAAACCGATACTTTTTAGAATTTAGTTCATTTTAAACGGGACTATAGTGAATTCGGATTGATTGAAGCCGGACTATGCGAGGTACTGCTGAATTATGTGAATAAAGCAATTCTAAAGAATTGTCATTATAATTAGAGAAAAAAAAACATGATAATGACAATAATTCATCTCAACAGGAAAGTCTACTATTCCAATTAGTATACTTATTTTGAGCATTTTTTTTTAGTAATTGTGTATATGATCTGAAGATGTGTATTGTGTTGGTTTGGTAAAGGAATTTGAAAGGTTGTTTTGCGAGGAGACCTCTCAAATTTACCGTCTCGAATGCGGCCTTAAATCGCGAGAGGAAAATTTAAATTGAATGTAACCGCTCGACCATTGTGGTTGGTTGGGACTTCTGCTTCTGCTGCTTCTGCTTCGGAGGCCCTTTTACAGAGAGACGTCCGCCTGACGTCCAGAAAAATGCCCTCGTCCAGAGATTTATGCATTCGCCTTTGTTTCTATTCTTTATTTTATTTACATCTCTCTCTTTTTTTTGTGTGTGCGTTCGCTTTTATTTACTTCGCAATCGGCTCTCCCCTTGGCGTTGTTTGTACTTCGAGTGCGGGGGGGGGAGAAGGAGAGAACATGATTCTAAGTGGACCGTATTTTCTTCTTCGTATCGGAATAAAATAATGATTTGCAAAGTCTGATGATGTGAAGGCGGGTGGATTGGTGGACACGCACGTGCCAATTATTTTTCTCTCGTTTAATTGGAGAACCCTCCACCCTCCCCCCTTACTGGGTGCGCGCCCTCCACGTTCTATCGCCCTTTTTTCTCCTCTCTCCTTTCATCTTCGCGAAACGTCGCATTGAAATCGTCATAATCAATATAGATGTTATATATATATATATATGAGTGTATGGTGGAGCGTGCATCAAGAGGGTGGCGACCAATGAGAGTTGGGACTCTCGAGCACGTCTCTAGGGCCTTTCAAAGGGATGCGAACATAATAATAAAAAAGTATTAACAAACAAACAAAAAAAAAAACAATATAGAACGAATACGAAAAGAAAACAATATAAAAGAGAGCACCCTTCGATCCGGCAAAAAATACGTAACTAGATTTTTCCAGAAGATTCGGTACTATCTCCGATTATCATCGTCACCATGTGGGTCGCATTTTATTTCCACCTGCAATTTTATCGCCGGATTTATCGTTATTTTTCTATTTATATACGAAACATGAATTGCATAATAACCGCGCACTAATCTATACCCTCATCACATTTAGCTACTGGTTACTTATCTAACTAATTATAAGCCAGTATATTAAAATCACAAAGTAATTAATCTTAATCCTTATATATTTCAATTTAATTGTTCTTTTTTTTTAAATAAATTTCCAAAAATTAATTAATTAATTTTGAAATCGGTTAATAAAAATGTAATATTTTTCTCTTGCAGAAATGCTTCAGCAAGGCGATCTGTCTTCATCCATGGATTCTCTGTCGTACGATTCTTCCGTGACGTCCCCTGCCTCGAGTACGGGTCACCAATCGCAGCGGACAAAGAGGATGAGGACGTCTTTCAAGCACCACCAACTCCGCACGATGAAGACGTACTTCGCCATCAACCAAAACCCGGACGCTAAAGACTTGAAGCAGTTAGCGCAAAAGACGGGACTTTCGAAGAGGGTTCTTCAGGTACGTAAAATCGTTATTTTGGAAAAAAATTGTCAAATAACAATTCCTTTTTTTGCTTGCATTAGGTTTGGTTTCAAAACGCGAGAGCCAAATGGAGGCGGAACATCATGAGGCAGGAAGGATCTCAGGGTAATCAAGGACAAGGACCGAACGGTCAGAGCGGAAGCGGAAACTCTCTGATGGACACTTCGTCTCTGCCGCATCAGACTTCACTCGACGACATCCACCATCACATCCACTCGCAGAACTCACAGACTCTGAACTTTGGTGATATGTACTGAAGACAATGTGACGCGATTCGAAAGATGATGTTCCTTCCCATAGTGATATAACAAAGAAAGAAAGAAAGAAAGAAAGAAGATTATATAACGTGTAGTTTCGCTGGTCGTTTTAGTTCTTTGTGTTATGACGACACGACTTAGCCAGGTGCAAGTGCAATTTGCTGAAGAGATGAAGATGATGTGTTTGTTTCTGTAGATAAAATTTATTTATTTCCATAATTCCAATTATTAGTTCGTTGTACATAAACGCCGATTTTTAATAAGATTAAAGTCGTTTCCCTTGTTATCATTTTTGTTTCTCTTTTATTCTCTTCTCACAATTTTTCAGCAAGAACTTGGTTTGTTATTGTGTATCGGGTCCAGACCATCTAACCAGCGATACAATGCTCCCGCATTCCGTGTTTTTTATTTAGGGGGGACATCGATAAGGGCGAAACCCTTTACCAAACGCACGGCCAATTATCGATTAAGTCTTATTTACTCAGCCGATTTTATCGTCGTCGTCTGCTTCGTCGTGATTGCTTTATTTGCAGAACATCAGCGGGAATCCTCTCCACAAGTTCCATTCACCTAATTTAGAGATGCGACCGTAAATAGTTTTATAGCCATTTCTGCAATCGCTCAAAATCCTCGGCGCTCTTCAATCCAATTAACACCTCGCCTAATTGAGCATCTGAAAAGTGCGAATCGTAGACAACGCGCTGCCTGCGGAGGCCAATTACTCATAGATCACAATCTAGAGAGCTCCATGCAATTAACGAAAAAAAAAAAGATTAAATCAAGCAACAAATTCACGCACACACTAATTAAAAACTGAATTTCAATTTGTTTAAATCTTTGCAGAAAGTTTTAAGATATATAATGATTTTAACCACGACAATATTGATGTGTAGATGAACTTTATAGAACTTAAAGAAAAAAAATGAACCTAATTAAACGAATAAAAAAATAGTTCAAAATGTAGTCAATGAGAGATAATAAATATAAATTACTATTGCCATATGAAATAATATTTTGTTTGCATACAAAATATCGTTTTCCTAATATTAGAAAATTCCTATAATAAAACTACTTGAATCACTTATAATTATAATCATTGCGTTTTATATTTGCAATAAGTCTGGAATTTAAAAATAAATCGGTTGAAAGTGTGTCAAAAGTTCAATTACTTACGTAGATTATTATTATTATTTTTTTGTTTCCTATTGCAATTCTCTTATCAATTTGATGATGGTCATCGATAACACGTAAAAATCGCATATAAAAGTTCCGGATTTTTAGTAGACAGACATTCGAAGCTCACTTCTCCGAAAGCAAGAAAAGTAATTCATTGTCTTTGAAGAGTAGATGTAACAGTTTTTTTAATTAATATTTATATTTTGTAATTGCAGATGAAAATCGCCATCGTTCTCTTCGCCCTCGTCGGCATGAGCCTCGCCGCTCCATCCACCTTCACCCTCCAAGAGGATCTGAAGGAAATCAAGGACCTCTTCCCCTTGGCCGAGATGCGCGTCATCGCCAAGAAGTACTTGGCCACCGATGAGGAATTCCAACTGATCGTCTCTTACTTGCAAGGAAAAGAATGGGCCAAGCTCGTCGCCGCCGTCAGGGAGCACAAAAGCTGGGTTAGCTTCAAGGACTACTTGAACGAAGCCGGTCTCGATGTTGAAGCCATCATCGCTTTCATCCACGACTTGATCGCCAACGCCAGCCCTGATACCGCCGCAGACAAGCCATCCGCTTTCGGAATCCGTCAATTCTTGGACGAAATCATCGCCATCATCCCCAAGGACGAGATCCTCGCCGTCGTCGCCGACAAAATGGAAAACTCCGCCGACTTCCAAGCTTTCTACGCCAAGATCTCCAGCCCAAAGGCCAAGGATCTCTTCGAAGAAGTTAGGGCCATGAAGGAAGTTCAGCGCATCGCTGGTCTCTTGAAGATCATGGGTGTCGATGTCCAGAAGATCGTCGACTTCGTCTACAAATTCTTGGGATGGAACTAAATTTATAACTGTTTAATTTCTATACTTTTCAAATAAATACTATAAAAAATTTTATGTCGTTAATTTTATTCAATTTATTCTGTGATCAATCTGTTCAATCATAATGTGTGTAACATTATTGTAAGTGAAATTTAAGATCGCGGTGACATTAATGGATAATCTTTCCCGGTGGGTAGTTCTTTTATCCATCTATGATGATATTGTATATTTTAGAACTATTTATGCTCTGCAATTCTGTGAATCTCTGCTAACACTGTCATTGTCCATCGACTTGACTGTCCATCTGTGTCCACCGAGAGGGCTCACAAAGGCTTGGCTTGACCAGATTCGAACCGGCGCCCACGAAATCGTGGATAGGGGACTTAACCATTCGGCTATTAGTCACCCCTAAAAAATATGAAAATTTACCTTTTATTCAATGATTATACTTATGAAACTAGCAAAACAGAAATGGTTAATTACATTAATACATTTAAATTTCAGAAATCTTAACAAATTCTTTAAATAATCGTAATGAAAATATAGAATTTCTAAAAATGTTTTGTTCATTTGAATTATATGTGTTTCGTTGTTAAATTCGTTATTAATTAAAATATTATTTATTTAACATTTTTGCATTTATAAAAAAAAAACCCAAATTGGATGCACTCATAATCGTTTATTAATTGATAAAATAATGTATTAACATCGTTCAAAGTTTTCATTTCCATCCAAGAAAATCATAAATAAATTGAACAATTGTATCGACTTTAACGCCCATTCCCTTAAGAACATCCGCAACCCTTAACACTTCGTCCATGGCTGCGACCTCTTCGAACAACTTCCTCGACTCATCACTTGATATCGTCTGATAAAATCGTTGAAAATCCTTCGAAGTCTTCATCGTATCTTCAACAGTTGCCTCGAGTCTCTCGCTGGGAATAATCAAGATGATCTCATCCAGAAAACCGCGCAAACTGTAATGCAACTCGCGCAACAGATTTTCCGGTTTGGCACCCATGATGATATCGTGAATATACCGGATAACACCTTCGATGTCGATTCCGGCTTAGATCAGATACGCTTTGAACTCTTTCCACGTTGGATTTTCACGGACTTTGGTCACAAGAGAGGCCCATTCCGGTCCTTGTAGATAGCCGACGACCCTCTGGAATTCGACGTCCGAGTTCAAGTATGTCCGGGCGATGGCGCGCATCTCCTGCACCGGAAACAGCGAGAGGATATCGCTGAAATCATCTTCGAGGGTGGCCGAAGTCAACGTGCAGATCGCAATTAAAATTAGCGCGAATTTCATCTGAAAATTAAACGAATTATTTGTTTGTCGTCAATTTTTTTTAGGTGGTTTACTTACGTTGCGGCAATAAACGAGTGAATGATCGCTTTATGTTTTTTTAAATGATCATTTTTTAATATCTTATTTGATAACGTATTGATAATAATGAAAATAGGAATTTTTAATTCGTAAGTTTTATAATACAACTGGATATGTGTAATAACGTATGCGTTTCTAAATAGAATTCAGACTATGAACTGGTAAAATACATTAAAAAAAAGGAAAAAATATATTTTTTAAGTATTTATTTGAAAAGTAAAGAAATTAAACAGTTGTAAATTTAGTTCCATCCCAAGAATTTGTAGACGAAGTCGACGATCTTCTGGACATCGACACCCATGATCTTCAAGAGACCAGCGATGCGCTGAACTTCCTTCATGGCCCTAACTTCTTCGAAGAGATCCTTGGCCTTTGGGCTGGAGATCTTGGCGTAGAAAGCTTGGAAGTCGGCGGAGTTTTCCATTTTGTCGGCGACGACGGCAGGATCTCGTCCTTGGGGATGATGGCGATGATTTCGTCCAAGAATTGACGGATTCCGAAAGCGGATGGCTTGTCTGCGGCGGTATCAGGGCTGGCGTTGGCGATCAAGTCGTGGATGAAAGCGATGATGGCTTCAACATCGAGACCGGCTTCGTTCAAGTAGTCCTTGAAGCTAACCCAGCTTTTGTGCTCCCTGACGGCGGCGACGAGCTTGGCCCATTCTTTTCCTTGCAAGTAAGAGACGATCAGTTGGAATTCCTCATCGGTGGCCAAGTACTTCTTGGCGATGACGCGCATCTCGGCCAAGGGGAAGAGGTCCTTGATTTCCTTCAGATCCTCTTGGAGGGTGAAGGTGGATGGAGCGGCGAGGCTCATGCCGACGAGGGCGAAGAGAACGATGGCGATTTTCATCTGCAATTACAAAATAGAAATATTTATTAGAAAACTGCTACTTCTACTCTTGAAATTTAATGCATTACTTTGCTTGCTTTCAGAGAATTGAACTGCGAATGTCTGCCTACTAAAAATCCGGAACTTTTATATCCGATTTTTTTCCTGTTATCATTGTGCGATCATCAAAAAGATAAGTATTGCAGTTATAAATCAGTTACAAAAATATATATTAATTGAACTTTTGACACACTTTTCATACTGTAATTAATGTATTTATAGATCTCCACTTGAAGCACACGACTGATTCATTTCGCAAAAAAAAATATTCGTTCCAAAAATACAATAATTAATTACATTATTGAACTAATAGTTAATTATTGAAATAAAGTTAATAAAAAATTTAATTATAAAATGCAAAATACGTGCATTAATTTTCTATAAAAGAAATTATTTACATTTTGTCCATTTTTTTGTGTGGTGAAACTCGCTCGAATTTGTATCAACACAAAATTCATACTCTCTTCTTGAAAATCATGACGAAGACTACGAAATATCGTTACAAGAGAAATCAATTTAGTTAACATGAAATTAAAGAAATTTAAAAATTATTTTGTAGGAAAATAATTAAATAAACAATAAATAACTTAAGCATTCTTTATTTTATCTTTATTTGCATGTGATAATTTTCGCATTTATTTGATATCGCTTTTTTACAAAATAATATTCTTTAACATTTTCTATACAATCAATTTCGTTTTTCGATTAACAATTTATTCACATTAAAAAATTATAAATATACATTTTTCTTTTAGAGAGTAAAAGAATATTTGTTACGTGATCAGTTGGTTTTGCCAATTTTGAATATTACCTAAGTGAAATTGAGTAGTTTTTAAGAAAATATAACATCTAATTTGTCAATAATTTATAAAAAGAAAAAGGCGGAAAAACTTAAGTCGTTATTAGTATTATATTGTAGAAAAAATCGTGTAATGTATAAAATATTATTATCATTTCAATACTAAATATGTAATCATGCAAATGGAGTGTTTTTGAGTAATTTAAAATTAATTGTAAGGTTTGATGTAAGAATCAATTGAATGAAAATAATCTACAATTTACTTGTACTAATATAATTAATAATAATAATCAAGTTTATTGACCAAAAGAACAGATACAAAGAAAACAAAATAAAATAAATTTACAATGAGTACATTTGGCCAAAGGGAACCGAATCAGTTTTTCCAAGTAAAAAACAAAAGATCAACTGTTCTTCCTTCGGTCCCGAAAAAAATAAAATAAATATAAAGTACACAGTTCCACCGGGCATGCACAATTAGCCCATAAATAAAAAGCAGTGAAATAATAGTAAATAAACAAGGTAAAAATCTTATAAATATATAGAAAAGTACATAAAGACAAAAATATAAAAGAATAAAAATTGATGAAACTATTTTGTTATATATTTTTGAGTAAGTAAACTTTTAATGATTTATTTAAGTAATTGTGCTTTCAAATTAATACGAAATTGTGTAAGGTTTTATGTGTGTTTTATTTAAATAAAGTTGTTATAAATTTAGTTCCATCCCAAGAATTTGTAGACGAAGTCGACGATCTTTTGGACATCGACACCCATGATCTTCAAGAGACCAGCGATGCGCTGAACTTCCTTCATGGCCCTAACTTCTTCGAAGAGATCCTTGGCCTTTGGGCTGGAGATCTTGGCGTAGAAAGCTTGGAAGTCGGCGGAGTTTTCCATTTTGTCGGCGACGACGGCGAGGATCTCGTCCTTGGGGATGATGGCGATGATTTCGTCCAAGAATTGACGGATTCCGAAAGCGGATGGCTTGTCTGCAGCGGTATCAGGGCTGGCGTTGGCGATCAAGTCGTGGATGAAAGCGATGATGGCTTCAACATCGAGGCCGGCTTCGTTCAAGTAGTCCTTGAAGCTAACCCAGCTTTTGTGCTCCCTGACGGTGGCGACGAGCTTGGCCCATTCTTCTCCTTGCAAGTAAGAGACGATCAATTTGAATTCCTCATCGGTGGCCAAGTACTTCTTGGCGATGACGCGCATCTCGGCTAAGGGGAAGAGGTCCTTGATTTCCTTCAGATCCTCTTGGAGGGTGAAGGTGGATGGAGCGGCGAGGCTCATGCCGACGAGGGCGAAGAGAACGATGGCGATTTTCATCTGCAATTACAAAATAGAAATATTAATTAAAAAAACTGTTACATCAACTCTTCAAAGACAATGCATTACTTTGCTTGCTTTCGGAGAAGTGAACTGCGAATGTCTGTCTACTAAAAATCCGGAACTTTTATATGCGATTTTTACGTGTTATCGATGACCATCATCAAATTGATAAGAGAATTGCAATACAAAAATAATAATAACCATACGTAGCTAATTGAACTTTTGACACACTTTCAATCGATTTATTTTTAAATTCCAGACTTTTTACAAACACAAAATATTAATAAATTCTGTAAAAATATGTATTTATATCTTAGAAATGTTATTTTCATAAATATACAACTAACAGTAGTAATTGTTTATTTAACATAATATTATATCATTTTTATTAATTACAGATATTAATCTTCATTCCCGTGATAAATTTATAATAATTATTTGTAAATATAAAAATTAAAATATGATGCATAACAAATTAATAAGCAAGATTATCTCCTGTATCAGTTTGTATCTACGTGCATATTCATATCTTTAAAAAAATTCTTAAATTCCATCATTCTTTTTTTCTGAAAATAACATTTATTTGGCAGAATTTTCGACCCAAATTTGGATTTGGAAATTTATTTGAAAATTTTCAACGATTTTCTGCTAATATTCAATTAATAATAATAATTATTTTGAGAATAAAAATTCTTAATCAAAATTAAATCATGTTTGATCTACTATATCATGATATATGAATATACTACCTTTTTAATTGTTATTTTATTATTTGTACTCGATTTTTGCTAATTAAATTTTCATTTCAGTTAGATTTTGTAGGATATAATTATTAATGTGATTTTAGGTGGAAAATAATGAGAAATTGTGTGTGTATGTTGTTATGTTCGTTTTATTTAATGTTTCAATCAATCTGATCGGTCGAATTTAGTTCCATCCCAAGAAACCGTAGATGGCGTCGAGGGCCTTCTGGAGGTCGACACCCATCAGCTTCAAGAGTCCGGCGAGACGCTGAACTTCCTTCATGGCCCTAACTTCTTCGAAGAGAGCCTTGGCCTTTGGGCTGGAGATCTTGGCGTAGAAAGCTTGGAAGTCGGCGGAGTTTTCCATTTTGTCGGCGACGACGGCCATGATCTTGTCCTTGGGGATGATGGCTTTGATTTCGTCCAAGAATTGACGGATTCCGTAGACGGCAGGTTGGTTGGCGTCAGGGCTGGCGTTGGCGATCAGGTCGTGGATGAAAGCGATGATGGCTTCGACATCCAAACCGGCTTCGTTCAAGAAGTTTTTGAATTCGATCCAGCTTGGGTTCTCCCTGACGGCGGCGACGAGCTTGGCCCATTCTTCTCCTTGCAAGTAAGAGACGATCAGTTGGAATTCCTCATCAGTGGCCAAGTACTTCTTGGCGATGGCGCGCATCTCCGCCAAGGGGAAGAGGTCCTTGATTTCCTTCAGATCCTCTTGGAGGGAGAAGCTGGATGGAGCGGCGAGGCTCATGCCGACGAGGGCGAAGAAAACGATAGCGAATTTCATCTGCAATTGCAAAATTAAAGAATATTAATAAAAATAATTTAGATTCGTAAGACAAATTTTCAGATGACTTTACCTTGCTTGGGTGATGTTCAAACTACTGAATGATTACTGCTGATTTACGATCTGTATTTATACTAAAACTATCCTAGTTAATCTCGTAAAAAAACACGCATAGAGCAGATAGCAAGTCAATATTTGTTTATTATCGTAATGTACCAAATTAAAATCAGAATTTTTCATTTCACACGAAAAACAGCATTATCATTTTTACACCCAAAAATCGAAAAACATATTAGAACTTGACTTATAGTTCTAATATGTTTTTCTTAAAATGATTATGTAAAACCAATTATAGAACTCACACTAAAACCAAACTGATTAACTTCATTTTATACTCGCAATGAATTAATTAATCATTTTTTATTAATTACAAATTACTTTTATCATTTCTTTTATAAAACATTAGATTTATCTCATTTTTTACGTACATAGCTAATAAATAGAAGTTAAATATATAGATACAAATTACACATATAATTTTCATATAGAAATAAATAGTTGAATAATTTAATTATTATAGAAAAATTTGCTAAATTAAATGGAAAATATTAAAATTTGAAATTGTGTTCCTTCCACAAAACAAACTAAATTTTAATTAAGCATAATTGAAAATATAAGTATAGTCATGACTCTAATTGTGCGGTTTAAGTTTGAAAGAGTCCGGCATATTGTCATTAGTCAAAAACTGTATCAGAAGTTCAATTATATCTATTTTTGTAATTGATTTAACTGCATTTTTTTTTTATCTATTTGATGGTTGGACAATGATAACACGACAAAAAATCGCATATAAAAGTTCAATTTTTTGGCAGACAGACATTCGCAGTTCACTTCTCCGAAAGCAAGCAAAGTAATGCATTGTCTTTGAAGAGTAGAAGAAACAGTTTTTTTAATTAATATGTTTATTTTGTAATTGTAGATGAAAATCGCCATCGTTCTCTTTGCCCTCGTCGGCATGAGCCTCGCCGCTCCATCCACCTTCACCCTTCAAGAGGATCTTAAGGAAATCAAGGACCTCTTCCCCTTAGCCGAGATGCGCGTCATCGCCAAGAAGTACTTGGCCACCGATGAGGAATTCCAAATGATCGTCTCTTACTTGCAAGGAAAAGAATGGGCCAAGCTCGTCGCCGCCGTCAGGGAGCACAAAAGCTGGGTTAGCTTCAAGGACTACTTGAACGAAGCCGGTCTCGATGTTGAAGCCATCATCGCTTTCATCCACGACTTGATCGCCAACGCCAGCCCTGATACCGCCGCAGACAAGCCATCCGCTTTCGGAATCCGTCAATTCTTGGACGAAATCATCGCCATCATCCCCAAGGACGAGATCCTCGCCGTCGTCGCCGACAAAATGGAAAACTCCGCCGACTTCCAAGCTTTCTACGCCAAGATCTCCAGCCCAAAGGCCAAGGATCTCTTCGAAGAAGTTAGGGCCATGAAGGAAGTTCAGCGCATCGCTGGTCTCTTGAAGATCATGGGTGTCGATGTCCAAAAGATCGTCGACTTCGTCTACAAATTCTTGGGATGGAACTAAATTTATAACAACTTTATTTAAATAAAACATACATAAAAACCTTACACAACTTCTTATTAATTTAAACCCACAATTATTGAATAATATACTTTCGTGTAACATAATTGTTTATTTTTTTTTTTCCTACAAAATTGAAGCATAAAAAACAATCTATTAATAGATGAACAAAGTAACATTTCAATTGCAGATAAAAATACATTTTTGATGAAAACAAGGGAAGAACATATTAGATAAACTAGTCAAATCCAATTAACTAATCAAATAAACAAGTTTCGATTTCCTTTCGATTCGTTCTAATATTGCTGCGAAGTTATCGTTCGAAAAAAATCTGATACAAAAAAAAATAACAGAATCTATTTGTAATGTATTGTTTTAAGCTTTGGATGCGATAACAATTATGGGTCATAGAGCAAAGACCGGATCCAGGTTTTTTTAATTTGTTTTAATCTATATAGATAACGAAGCCCCGTGTCCCCAGCAGAGATCAGCTTTATCGCATACGATTTGCAATTAATTAAGTTCATTTATAGCATTTTACGTCTCAAAAATTAAAGTAATCTGTAGAGTTTTTATCTTATTAGTTCAATATCTATTGCACTTAGATGGCGTTGATTAAATCCTTATATCCTTGAGGACATCAACTTTGCACAAATCGAAGATCTTGACAAGAAAAAAAACTGAACTTTGACGACAATTATTCATATTGTTTTTTAAATTATATAATTCAAATTGTTAATAAAACGAAATAAAAATACTATGAAATTTGTTGTGAATCATGAAAATTGTAAATTGTATTCTTTTACAATTATATAACTGATTTAGATTAAAAAAATAAATTAACAAAATTAAAGTTTTTTTTACGATTAATAAAATATTAATGATTTTAACATTTTTAATTTTTCATAGGTACAAAATTTGTAAATTTTATAAATAAAAAATAGTTGATAAAAGAAGATATTTTTAAATGAAAAGTGTAAGCGAATATTTACTTTAATAATTATGTTTTAAGATAGTCAAGAAAAAGGTACGATATCTAGAGTTAAGACGACGAGTTTATTAATAAGTTGTTATCGAAACGTAATTTCAAGTATGTTTGTCTGTAAACTTTGGTGTTTCTAATTTCTAGTAATTTTCCATATTTTTCGTTTTATAAAATAAGAAATAATACTTTCGGAATCTTAACTTTAGAAAAAGATTCAATTGTTTTGATTATTTTCTTAAAGTTAAATAGAAAAATCGAGAATGTTGACTTAAGAAATTAATTAGTTTGAGAATCAATCGTTTTGTTTAAGAAAAAGTTAATAAATTTAGGTGTTAGTGTATTTATTTAGTTTGATAGTTTAATGATTTTTGTTCTTTGCTATAAAATTAATATGATTTAGTTAAAGATGAGTTCGATATTTTGATAATGTCTAGTTTCAAAGATATTTTTTTGGTTAATATTAATTTCTCAAAGTTAACTAACAAAATGAATCAAGTTGACTGTATATGTTTTGTATTTAATAAGGGTTGAGGAATAAAGGTAAAAGTGCAATAATTTAGTTTGATAGTTTAATGTTGAGTAATGTTTGCCCTTAGATATAAAATAAATACGACATGGTTAATTTAGTTCCATCCCATGAAGATGTAGACGAATTGGATGATCTCTGGTACTTTGACGCCCATGTCTTTCAAGATTCCGGCGATGCGTTTGACCTCCTCCATGGCCCTGACGTCTTCGACGAGAGCCTTAGCTTTGTCGCTGGAGACCTTGGCGTAGAAAGCCTTGAATTCGTCGTTGTTCTCCAACTTCTCGTTGAGGATGCCCATGATCTTGTCCTTGGGGATCAGAGGGATGATCTCGTCCAAGAATTGACGGATTCCTTGGGCGGACGGTTGAGCAGCGTCGGATGGCTTGGCGTCGGCGATGACGTTGTGGATCTTGGAGATGAGGCACTCAACATCCAGACCGGCTTCGGTCAAGTACTTCTTGAATCCCTGCCAGGTTGGGTTAGCCCTGACGGAGGCGACGAGCTTAGCCCATTCGGCACCTTGCAGGTAAGCGACGACCTTCTGGAATTCGGCGTCGGTTTCCAAATGGGTCTTGGCGATGGCGCGGATCTGCTCCAATGGGATCAAAGCAACGATTTCCTTAAGTCCAGCAGACATCTGCAACATTAAGAAAGAGAAATACATTAAGACATTTCATTAATAATCCTCGAAGAATGAAACTTACCTTGGTTTTTTTTTGTGTGTGTATTTACTTAAAAGCAACAAACAAGAACAATTAAACGAATGATCGTTGAAACGAGCACATCCAGTATTTATACCCAATTAACAATCGAAAAAAATCGAATCCGATAACGCACTTTTCCGTCTCCCGATTAACTGATAATGCACAATGCAACTTTGCATAGATAGTCTGTATTTTGGATCTTTGTGACATAACCCGTAATTTGGACTTGGACTTGCTCACAGACCAAGTCCGAACCATTCAATAACTCCCAACGAGATTATAGATTACACAATGAAATCCTTATCAATCGCTATAAAGTCTCAATAAAATATAGTTTTCTATGACCTAAATATGAAGTAATAATTAAGATTAAAGAAATTCTAATTGATTTTAAGTAATTTAAAATACATAATGCGTAATCATAATCATCTAGAGATAAGTACAAATTATATTACATAATCTTATTTCAAACTAATGCAATCATTATTTCAACAACATAACAAACCCACGAAATTTTAGATATTTTGAAAAAATATATATATTATGTAACATATAAATAGATTATTATCAATTGATTTCAATTAAAGATACAGAAATCATAGTCATGTTGATAAATATTATATAAACCAATTGTCTTAAGCATAATTTTGTTTTAATGACATAACAAAATCGAAAACAACAAAATTTTATAGTTTAAATATTTGACAGATGTCATATTTTTAATTTAGTTTTTAATCACGTAACAAAATGAAAATCACTATTTTTTTATCTTTTAGTAATAATGTAGTGTTAAAAAGAAAAGGCACCAAAGTTTATGTTTTAAATATTTGACAGATGTCATATTTATAATTTAGTTGTAATAAGGTAACAAAATAAAAATTAACAATTTTAGAAATTTAGAATAATTTATTATGTGAATATATTATCTACTTTACAGATAAATGATTATTAATTAATATTAATTAAAGAAACGTTTATCATTTGGAATAATAATAATCTAGTGTTAAAAAAAGTCATAAAATTATATATTTGAAATATTTGATATTTGTCATATTTATAATTAAGTTTCTAATAACGTAATAAAATAAAAATCACCATTTTCTTTTATCTTTTAGTAATAGTGTAATGTTAAAAAGAAATGTCACCAAATTTTATATTTTGAATATTTGACAGATGTCATATTTATAAATTAATTTTTAATGACCAATCACCAATTTTTGAAATTTAGAATAATTCATTATGTTAATATAAATGATTATCAATTAATATTAATTAAATATACGTTTATAATGATACAGTTATTATATTACATTAACCAATTGGCATAATAATAATCTAGTGTTAAAAATAAAAGTCATCAAATTTTATATTTTGAATATTTGACATATTAGTTTTAATAACGTAACAAAATGAAAATCGACATTTTTTTTATCTTTTAGTAATAATGTAGTGTTAAAAAGAAAAGTCACGAAATTTTATATAATTCATTTTTGAGAATCTTTAATTATATAACCTAATTTAACAACACAAAAAAAACACCAAATTTTTAATATTTTAGATTTTTTTAATCAATAATCTAAAAATAGATTGCCAAATATTACATAAACAAATTACCATAATCTAGTTTTATTGATATAACATGTCTTTTATTATTACAAATTTCTACAATAACATTTTTATGGTAGTCGGGATTTCGATATAATCGGGATTTTGATTGTCGGGATTATGGTAGTCGGGATTTCGATTTAGTCTGGATTATGATTGTCTGGATTTTGACATAGTCGAGATTTCAAGCGTCAGGATTTCAAACGTCGGGATTTCGATTGTCGGACTTGCGATATATACTCAACAAATAAAACTGATAATTTATATAAATCAAATTTCGAATAATTTACTCTTTAAATTATTACTATCATAAATTGTAAACAAAAGTACGATTTTTTTTGTGACATTGTGTATTTAATAGGATTAATTAGTTGTTTATTGGTAATGCGTGAAGTGTTTGTTGGTTTTATCTAATTTTAATAAAGAAAAAAAAATGGTGATCGTTCCATTTTGTATACGTTGTGATAGGTAATCTCCATGAAAAATTCTAATCTAGATTATAAGCGCAAATACGCTTTCAATTCAGTTCAGTTCCTCCTGAGTTCTTATCATCAAAAGTAAACTTATTACTGAGTCCTATTTAATACTTTAACAGTTGTACAGATTTTTCAATTTGCAAATTCTTCAAAACAATTATTACAACTTTATCAATAAACAAAGAAAACAGACTAAAAGTCGAGGAAATTTATTCTTTAACAGTTGTACTTTTTTAAATATTCAAGTCAGTTTTTCTTAAACGAAATTATATCTATGTTTCTCATATTAATACGTCTTTGATTTATTAAAAATATTAATAATAACACTAACTTCATGAAATTATACAAAAAAAATATCCAGATCGAAGAAACATAAATCGATTGACAAATCAAAATGTAACGAAAGGAAATAAACAAAAATCTTATTTACAAGTCAAAAGTATGCAAATGTGTGAAGTTTTCATAATTAGTTACAATTTGCAATAAGCTATTGATAATTTATGCATTTATTTGCATTTGTTATTAAGCATGAAAAAAAACATAAGTTTATTTAATATAATTTTCGAGAAATTTAAATATTATAGTTCTTCTCTATATTTAATAGATTGTAATGTCTTATCGTAACTAGACCATCCCCACGCCTCATACAGATAAACTTATATAATCGTTGCAATTTGTGTTCCGTTGCAATCGTTCTATTATCGCGCAAAGGTAATATTAATTGAATTCACTTTTATCGTTTCATAATTGATTGATTATTCGTAATTTAGATGAAAGCTACCGTAATCCTTGTGTTCCTCGTCGGAATCGCGTGCGGATCCGCATCCCTCGTCCACGATTTCCAAGACATCGTCGACGTTATCCCGTTGAAGGAGATCATAGCAATCGCTCGCAAATACTTGAACAACGATGCGGAATTCCAGAAGGTCGTCGTTTACCTGCAAGGACCGGAATGGGCTGGACTGGTTAAGCAGATCGCTGCGCATCCGGCGTATCAATACCTGAAGAATCACATGATCCAAGCGGGCGTCGACGTGGACGCTGTGATCAAGTTGATCCACGATCTCATCGCCGGAGCGCATCCGGAAGGCCGATCCGCGTTCAGCTTGCGCGGTTTTCTGGATGAAGTCGAAGCGATCGTTCCGAAAGGGAAGTTGCTCGAAGTAATCGAGGATAAGCGTGAGAATAGCTCCGATTTCCGTGCGTTCTTCTCCGTCTTCTCCAGCCAAACTGGAAACAGATTTGTGAATGATGTCAGGAATTTCGATGAGATGAAACGCTTAGTCGCATCGCTGAAAGAGATCGACGTTGATTTGGATAAAGCTTTCGATGCTGTCTACAAATATCTCAATTGGACACATTAAAATTAATAATTTCTTAGAAATAAATCTATAATGCATAAGATACACCTATTCATTTATCTTATCCTATAATCATAACAAAATCAACTTAAATAAGATTTAACAATAATAAACTACATCTATTTATATCTAAGTTAGTTGATTAAGTTAAATCAATACTTAGTAGATGAAATCGACAAAACATTATTATACATATTATTTATACATATTTCAAAAGAATTGCATTATTATTATTAAATATGCATAAATTTAAATAATTGCCAAAAAAAAACTATTGTGAAAACAATAATTCATTTGCATCATGTGTTTGTACATAATTTCATTAAAAATTCATGATTTCAGACTATAAATACAGTTCTTTCGTCGACTGTTTTCAGTGAATCAAGCCACCAACAACTCTCCAAGTTTCAGTGTTACAACAGTTGCATTTCTTTGGCAAAATCATGAAATTTTCAATCATAATGTTTGCCCTCGTCGGAATTGGATGCGCATCTGCAGGCATCCTCGACGGCTTAATCCCTGTCCTACCGATTGACGTCGTCCCAGCTATTAACAACTTTGCGGATATCATCCAAAATCTTCCAACTGAACTGAAAGATTTGTTTACTCCGTTAATACCCATCTTGGAAATCGTTAAAGAAATCATTAATTATGTAATAACAACATTTTTTTAAGCAATTAAAAGTACATTTAGTTGTATCCAATGTATTTTATTATAATCAATTTTATTAATTGTTAATTTGTAGAATTAAGTAGATTATTTTGATAAATTGATAAATTATATAAAATATAATTATAAAATTTTTGTTGTTGAAATATTATAATATGGTTTATCTCTAAAATTTTATTTATTTTTATCTAGTGTTTATAATTTAGAAACAAATAAGTATATTTTACCTTTTGTCTATTTTGCTGTCGAAGATCAAATGATAACAGTAAGATTTATTGATGAGGAAGTTGGGGAAATTGGTGTTTTATATCAAGTTTGTTGGTATTACTAACAATGTGACAATGTAACAAGTTCTTATCATCGAAAGTAAACTTATTACTTAGTCCTATTTAATACTTTAACAGTTGTACAGATTTTTCAATTCGCAAATTCTTCAAAACAATTATTACAACTTTATCAATAAACAAAGAAAACAGACTAAAAGTCGAGGAAATATATTCTTTAACAGTTGTACTTTTTTAAACATTCAAGTCAATTTTTCTTAAACGAAATTATATCTATGTTTCTTTGATTTATCAAAAATATTAATAATAACACTGACTTCAAGAAATTAATTTTTTTAAGCAATTAAAAGTACATTTAGTTGAATCCAATATATTTTTAAATGTATTTTTATTAATTGTTAATTTGTAGAATTAAGTAGATTATTTTGATAAATTGATAAATTATAAAAAATATAATTATAAAATTTTTGTTGTTGAAATATTATAATATGGTTTATCTCTAAAATTTTATTTATTTTTATCGAGTGTTTCTAATTTAGAAACAAATAAGTATATTTTACCTTTTTCTGTTGAAGATCAAATGATAACAGTAAGTTTATTGATAGGAAGTTGGGGAAATTGGTGTTTTATATCAAGTTTGTTGGTATTACTAACAATGTTAACAACCTTTAAGATTGATGATGAGAAATAAGACTACTGAGTATGCTTGATCTATGTTGAATTTATTAGTTAAATAAATCATTTCCATCCAAAGAGCATGTAGATGATGTCGACGACCTTTTGCATGTCGATGCCCATCAGTTTCAAGACTCCGGCGAGACGTTGGACTTCTTTCATGGCCCTGACTTCTTCGAAGAGTGAGTGCGCCTTTTCGTCAGAGACCTCGGCCCAGAATGCCTTGAACTCTTCGCTGGTCTCCAGTTTGTGTTGCAAAAGGGCCAACAGTTCATCGACTGGAATGACGGCGATGATCTCGTCGACGTATTGCCTCATTCCGCGGGTGGATGTAGCCTTGCCCTCTGGCTGGGCTCCCTGGAGAAGGTCGTGGATGAGCTGGATGATATCGTCGATGGGGAAGCCGGCTTCCTTCATGTATTCCTCGAATTCCTTCCACACGGGTTTCTCTCCAACAGCTTCAACGAGCTTGGCCCATTCCTCGCTCTGCAAGTAGGCAACAACCTGCTGCACTTCGGCATCGTTGTTCAAATACTTCTGGGAGATTTCCTTCATCTCGCCGATGGGGAGGAGAGCGACGAATTCCAGTAAATCTGTCTCCAAGCTGAGGGTTGCAGGAGCAGCGGCGGCGAAGCCGACGACGGCGAGGATTGCGAACAAGAATTTCATCTGCAAAACAATATTAATAGTAAAATAAAAACTAGTAAATTGTTGGGTGATCTTACCTTTGCAAAC
Source organism: Nicrophorus vespilloides (assembly GCF_001412225.1). Taxonomy (NCBI): domain Eukaryota; kingdom Metazoa; phylum Arthropoda; class Insecta; order Coleoptera; family Silphidae; genus Nicrophorus; species Nicrophorus vespilloides. The sequence goes on from NW_017097003.1 coordinate 53,622, forward strand.
GATAATTTCACTTTGATGATTTTTGCTTTGCGCTTCCCCCTTTTTTATACTCATCCTTAATCTTTCGATAATAAATCATTTACATGCACACAAATACAAAAAAAAAATATAATAATAACGTTAAGTAGGTCCTTGTCACGCTCAAGTCATCAAAATAATCATGACAAAATATCGGAAATCAGATTTCTACCTGATCAACGTTACGATTATCGAGGGGAAGCACTACGCTTGGCCCAACATGAACTCCTACGTGCACATCAAAGTCGGCAAACAAATGCAGAAGACAAAAATCAGGCACAACACGGGATCTCCATACTACAACGAAGTACCCAAAAACCAAATCATCCAACAAAAATACTAATAAAAACTTTCCAGTACTTCGTGTTCGAGTTTAAAACGAACCTGCAAGTTCTCAACGATAAAACGATAACGTTAACAGTAAGTTTCATTATCATAACAATTAGATAATTTGTGATTAGTTGAAGAGAATTTCAGGTGTTTCGTCCGAAGCATATTTTCAGAAGGAAGAAAATCCTCGGCTACATCACCATGGACATAGCAACTGTTTGGAATCAACCAGGTCATTATTAATGTAATTCCACTATATTTTAAATCCTCAAATAGATCACCAATTCTATAGAAAGTGGGCGATTCTGAGCACTCCGAAATCGAATTTCGCCGGGCCGCGCGGTTACCTAAAAGTCACCATAACGATCTTAACCAAAGGACAGATTCCCAAAATTCCAATCATCAATCCTTTGGAAGAGGACGATATTGAAACCAATCTTTTGTTACCTGAAGGAGTTACGATGGAGAGACGCAGAGCTTTATTCGTGTTTAAAGTGTACAAAGCCATCGATGTTACCAGGAAGACGAGTCAAATGCCCGTTGTTAATGAGGACGATCAAGATCGCGATAGAAGGAATAGAAGAGATTATCCTAACGTGTATTTTAAGGTGACGTTCGCCGGGCTCACGGCTAAAACCAGCGTCAAACGAAGAACATCGCATCCCAAGTGGAACGAGAGTTTAACAATAGCCGAGATGTATCCAGCTTTGTGCCAGAAGATTAAACTGGAACTTTGTTATAAACTGCATATGAGGAAACGCGTCAAATGCGTTAAATATCTTCAACTCACGTCGATATCCAGCGATAAAGATGACGGTTTCCTTCCCACTTTCGGTCCTGCCTACATTTACTTTTACAGGAAAACGGTGGCGGGAGAAGAGTTCGCTGGGAAAGTTCTTCTCTCGCTGGAAACTAAGATATTCACCGATATACAAAGCAAAACGAGATGCGTCTTCAAGGAATCAATTCCTCCAATCTTAGAAGTAGTATTAAGTTATTCTACATGCACGGGTAATTGATGATGATGAAATTGCAGACAAGCCTTTGGAATTTTGAAGATATTTTGGTTTTCATAGCCATCATCAACGTGTCCGCAATACACGTACATTATCTTCCGAAACCCATCTCCTTCGAACTGGGCTTCGGTCGCACGAAGGCAATAGAATTGGCGAACGGAAACCTTCTCTTACCTAAATATTACACGAGGCGCTACAATCCGAAGACTTTGGACTCGAATTTCTGGCATATAGATTTCGACAATTCGTTTCCTTGCCTCCACAAAGTAGCGTACTATCCAAACTTGCGGAGGCGGCTGTACATAGCAAACATCATCGGAACCATCGCCTACAATTTGGTTTTTAAACATTTTTTTTTTAATTTAATTAATTAATCTTCTAATTAATTCCGTTCAGAAGCAGAGGATCTCCGAGCTCGATTACCTCTTCAGGCACAATCAAGGCAAGAGCGAAATGATTGGAGATAAATTGCTAGAGTTTTGCGCGTACACCTCGGAATCTTGTAAAAAGTGCATGGATTTAGTGCAAAACGCCATTTCGATTTGCGTCACAAATTTGGATACGGAAAAGGGGAAATATTGCGTACGAGAACTCGCGGATATAGAGGAGATGTGTCAGAAGATTTACAATCCGAGAAGCAAGAAGAATTCTTTCGCTAGAGCGCAAAGAATTTACGAAAGAATACGATTACTCGTGGATCACGTATATTATCATATTGTGTGTGAAGATTGAGCATGATTTTTTAAATTTTCAGCCACAAGAAACGTTGCCAGATGTTCTGCTGTGGATGAGGTTTGAGAACGAGAAAGTTTCTTGCTTGAAATTTGCGGCTAAAGATTTGATTTACTCTTCTACGCCGGATGAGGCCGGGAGGTATTGCGGAAAGATCAGCACTTTATATTTTAAAGTATTTATTTAAATTCACCTTTAATTATTTTTGTTGAATTTTGTTGCTTTTTAGAGAAAGAAATTCAACAAGTCCAAATCGCCTGTAGTCTGCAAAAGCGATTTGTATCTTTGGTTAGGATTGAAGAAGGATTCTCAAGAGTGTTTGAAGCTTCTACCGCCCGGTTTCGAGTACAACAACGTCGACGAAATACCCGATTTCCTTTCCTTGAAAGAATCAATTGTAAATTCACTAACTTTACAAACTTGTTTTAATGAAAATTGCTTTAGATTTTCCAATGCAGAGTGCACATTTATCAAGGGAGATTTGGATTGGCTTATGATTACACTGGTTTATCGGATTTCTTCGTAACTGTTATCGTTGGAGAAAGGTGCAAAAGGACTAAAGTTCGTCACGCAACTTTGAATCCCATTTGGAATGAGACTTTGATCTTTAGACACGTGGTGGCTTACGGAAAGAGGGAGCAAATCGCGCAGAAACCTCCACCCATCATCGTTGAAATCACCGACCAAGATAAATGTGTATTTATTAATAGAAATCTGCGTGTTTTCAATTGATTTTCAACGGTTAGTTTTCAGTGCCAAACTGAACACGTCGGAAGATGCGAGCTGATTCCTGTCATCAAATTCAAGAACACGGTTTATGGTCCACCGGATTTTCCTCCCAGATTAGCTTGGCGCGACATCCACAACGAGAACATCATTGTCGGAGATATGTTGGCTTCTGCAGAACTGTTGGAGGTAAATCTTCAATTTTAAATTGTGCATAAATATTCGATGGATTTATCGAAGGTGACAGAAGGAGTTAAAGAGGAGGACGATCTGAACGACGATAACATCCCCGTCGCCGACGATATTAGACCGAAACTCGAGAATTATCGCCTGGAGGTGCACTTCTGGGGATTGAGAGATCTCCATAAGGTACAGCACTTATCAGTGATGAAACCCAAAGTGCTGATTGAATGCGGAGAAGAGAAGCTGTGGTCCGATAATGTATCGCACAATCTCAACTTTGTAAATCCCATCAAGTGCATAGATATTGTGAGTGGTTTTTTCTACAGATAAACCGTTTATTTTATTATTATTTTTTTGGCAATTTTATAAAAATAAATGCACTTGACCTTGATTGCGTTTCAGAAATTGCCCAATTACGAAGAATTCCTTCCGCCGTTGAGCATCAAGCTCTTGGATATGCGGGCTTTCGGTAATCTGAAGTACATTGGAAATCATTCTACGCACATACAAGAATTTGTCTTTCATCCGATCATCAGGAACGATTGGGAGAAGCAGCTGGCTGGTTTCGGTCTAAAATCTTACGAGAGTCTAAGAAGTCACAAAGGTTTGTAAACATTTAGTTGTGTATTATCACTGCAACATTTGATTTAGACTCTTTCTACGTGGATATGAATATGGATGAGAAGAAGGAGCATAAACTGACGTTGAATGTCTTTGATGAGCAGAAGAAAGAGCATCCGAAATGTTGTTGCCTCGGTCGGTGCGTGATTAGATGCATGCATTTGCTGGGTAAACGAAATAAGATTGTTAAGGAAGTTGTAGAAGATGATGATGAATCTGAAGAAGATAACGTGGATTGGTGGACAAAATATTATGCTTCTCTCGATGTAATTATTCATTGTTAATCTTTTTTATTGCGCTAAATTAATATTTATTTCAGGGAACTGCCGAGGAAAGTACGGTACATCATGTGAAGAATCCCAATTTCAAATTAAAGGTCAGTGTCTTAAGATATTTTAATTTAAATGTCTGTAAATTATGTCTTCATATTTTCATAAATTTCTCGATTACTAGAATAACTAGAATCAATATTGAACGTGGATGTTAAAACTGAATATTTGACATTGTTACTGTTAACATTATTTTCTTGAAGATCTATAATGATGAATTGGAAAACCAAGCAGATTTCCGTGGATTCACGGACATTGTGGGCAAATTCAAGTTGTACAGAGGTAAAACCACTGGCGATGATGTTGAAGATGAGTCGTTCGTGATTGGGACGTTGAAGTGCAAGATCAGCGTCTACGCCTGGCCACCAGTCGACGAGCTGCACTACGTGACCCCATCAGGATTCTCCCTGGAGGATGGTTTCTTCCAAGGTTATCCGAACAACGGATCTCTGGATTTCGTCGTCAGAGTTTACTGCGTTCGAGGCATCAAACTCACCCCCAAAGATTTAGCAGGAAAGTGCGATGCGTACGTCGTGATTCGGATGGACCAGTCCGTCATAAACGACTCGAAGAATTACGTGCCGAAGAACGTGAACCCCACGTTCGGCAGGTGAGCAGTTATCAATCATCTACGAATCATAATAGATGCGGTTGCGTAATCACTTCCTCCGAATGCATCCGAGATGATGAGTGGAAAATATTATTCTCGAAGTACTCGACGCCCACGATAAGATTAGATACAAGTGGGGGGTCGATAGGGACCTAAAATAGACCTCAAAAATCGGTGTGAAAAGAATAACAGGTTTCACTTGATTAGCGATTAGCATTTATTAATATGCCAAAGTGTGTAGAGGATTAACTTTGGCTTAAAATTGAATCGTTTTGCTTTGCTTATCTAAGAGATATCTAAATTTAGTCAAAAATAACTAATTATATATGCATACTCATTCTATTCATAAATCCACACTTGACAAAACTATAATATAGTTAATATAACCAAAATCTGCTGAGTTGTGGAACTAAAAATATTATTTTTTTGTGCTATCTGCTTTGATAAAGTTCGTTACAAATTAATTAACTCTAAGATATTGCAGCTTAATAATGCTAAACAATTGTTAATTGTCTAATGTAAAATATGATAGTTTATCTGCAAAAATTTAATAATCTAATTACTAAAACTAGTAATAAAACGCTCGATGAAGCTTGATATAAATATAGAGAGAAACGCAACGTTTTGTAAACTGCAGCTGTGACGGTGGTTCTCATCCAATATTTTATTAAAATTGCAGAAGTTCAATTTAATTGGATTGATTGGAAATATCCACTCGAATCATGCGAAAGCTGCGTGAAAATTGTGTAAACTGGTTTACTAGGATGCAGTCTTAATAGCCAACATCATCCATAACTTTCAATTATGATCGTGCCCCGTAAATACGTTTACACTTTATGCAGAAACCGTGAAAGATTCTTTTTGTTCCTTTCGAACGCTGTTCTTCATTTATATATAGTTAAATTACTCGTCGGTCAATTTGTGCGTTTTCTTTATGTATGCAATTCTGCTTGAATGATTTCAACGCTGCTGCGAGTAATATTATCGAGTTATTAAGATACATTAGCTTCCGTTTTACAGTTTTAAACAAACTTTGGGCGTGGATTTCATAATTGGTTTGAATTGATGCTGGATCCGAGCTCGGTTCTGCCATCTGATGGCTAACAGCTGGACTGTAGTTGATTCGAGCAAATGAAGTTGCCTATATAATATTTTTCAAATTAAAATTATAATTTAACAAATATATTTTAAAAAAATTCTTATTGTTTCAGCTTTTTAAAAAAGCATATTTTGTTTTATGTGATTATCAAGAAATTAAAAACTTTTTTTTCTGTTTGTCAGATGTTTCGAGTTTTCTGGAAGTTTTCCCAAGGATCATTCTTTGACTTTATCCGTTTGGGATTGGGATAGATCGAGTAGAAGGGATTTGATAGGAGAGACGAGGATTGATTTGGAGAATCGAGTGTACACGGCGCACAGGGCTAATTGCGGTTTACAATTTGAATACAAAGAGTTCGCGCGTTCAGTTTTTTTTTATATAGATTTCAAATTGTAATCTATAAATGTAATATTTCAGGGATGGTCCATGCCCTTGGAGGGATCAGCAGAGACCAACGGAAATTTTGGAAAAGCTCTGCTTGACTCACAGTCTACCTCCACCTGAATACTCGCCCGAATCTGTTCGAATTGGGAGCGTGGAGTTTACTGCACCAATTGCAGGTAGTTGGTGCTAGTATATAAATTACTATTTATTAAAATGATTGATTGATTAATTGAAGTTGGTGATGATAAGAGATCGAGTTTGAAGGAGAATGTGGCTTTAAATGCTTTGCACAATTGGAACCGTATTCCTGTTGCCGGTTGCCACCTGGTGCCTGAGCACGTGGAGACGAGGTCCCTCTACAATCCGTCGAAGCCTGGTCTCGAGCAGGTAATTAATAGGGAGCTTCAAACGTTTTTGAATTTTTAGTCCTAAAGAACTGGTGAAAAGGGCAAAATCCAATTATGGATCGATGTGTTTCCTCTGACCGAAGATCGACCCGTACCAGACATGGTGAACATCAAGCCGAGGAAGCCGGTATCGTACGAGCTGCGCGTGACCATCTGGAATACCGAAGAGGTGGTTCTCAATGAAGACGACTTCTTCGGCGACAAGAAGAGCGATATTTATGTGAAGGGGTAAGCAAACGATTGTTGTTTGCGCAGTGGATTAACTGATTTGCAGATGGTTGGGTAGGCCGGATAAGCCGCAGCAGACTGATACGCATTATCGATCATTGAACGGCGAAGGCAACTTCAATTGGCGATTCGTTTTCCCCTTCGATTATCTTTCCACCGAGAACAAGGCGATTCAGATGAAGAAGGAGAACGCGTTCGATATCGACTTGACGGAGCTGAAGATTCCCTGCAGATTGGTGCTGCAGGTTTGGGACAACGACATCTTCTCCAAGGACGATTTCCTAGGTGGATTCAATTCCATTAGAATTGCATCTATTTGATCATTGAACATTGCAGGAACGTTGACTTTGGAGTTGAACAGATTTCCGCGCGGAGCGAAATTGGTCAAAGATTGCACGTTGAAAATGCTGGGTACGAATGCTCCTAAAATCAATTTATTCAAGACGCGAAGAACTAGGGGCTGGTGGCCCTTCATTGGTCCTTCGTTGGATAGTAAACAGATTTTGACTGTGAGAACTTTGATCCGTAAAAACAAAATTGAAAACTTATTGTTTTTCAAGGGAAAGTTGGATGTCGAATTGGAATTGGTGACTGCGGAGGAAGCAGCAGCAAATCCTGTAGGTTTGGGCAGATCTAAACCTTCACCACTTGCTCCACCTAAGTAAGTTTCTCTTTACGAAGTAGACACACTTCTTTCTGTGTGTGTTGGCATGCGCTTGCTGCGGCACATAATAGTTTTCGGATCGATGCAAAGTGTATGGAAAAAAACATGCAATTACAAAAAATTGCCCTTCCCATGGGGGATTTTCGAAAATAATTTTGCGTTCGATTAATTGGACGACGACGTCGACCACTGAAAGGTCAAACCAACGACATAATAATAATAATAAATAAATATCCAGGAAGCCGATCTCCCCAAAGTCCTCTTTAATATAAATACATTTTTCTTATTTGCATAGTAAAACTATATGCATTAGATTATATCAACTAATGCAGTTATTATTTCGACTCGAATTTTTTTTCTTTGAAACGATATCCTTAAACTGTTGTTTATACGGCTCATTTCTGTACCTGGCGAGTTTTGTTCATAAGGATTTTTACGTGCAGCTTTCTTTCGCTTTACGATCTTGCCACCTTTTACGGCCCATTTTGTAAGCGCTCGCGCGATTCTTAAACCAAGGTCATAAATCTTTTCTTTTTCAGAGGAGACTGTGAAAATTGTCAATCTGGTTTGTCCAGAGTTGTACAGAACAATATTGCAGATGTACCAAATTTAGGGAAGTTTTTTTAGGTACTTTTTATGGTAAAATCTATATAAAAAATTGAATTGAATTAAGTTTAGTAAAACAGTTTCAGAAGTTACATAACAATTTGATGATGTAATGATGCATATTTTAATTAATAGAGAAATATTACAGACTATTTTTTTTGCTAAAATATTAATTTGTAACAATTCTCCAATTACATGGTTTGTAATGAATACGAGGCGGCATCATTAGAAGGTATCGTTTAGTTTTTTTGTGCGTCTGAACTATTATATTCTGTGCAAATTGCTTCAATTTGAACGATCGCAAGATAATTTAATTTTGTGAAGCACCGCATGTTTCGTCCAGTTTCATCCGTGATGAAAAAAAAAAGGATGAAACTTGGCCGAAGCATCGGAGAGAAGACCCACAAGGTGGTGATTTCTATATTACTGTTTTGCCTTATTGTTTCGTTCGTGTATTTCCAGGCGACCTGAGACTTCGTTCGCTTGGTTCTCCAATCCACTGAAGACTTGCCGCTTCATCGTGTGGAAGAATCTGAAGTACAAGATCCTGAAAGTCTTTCTAATCCTCGTGCTGCTCGTCTTCATTGGAGTTGCGATCTACTCCTTTCCCGGATATTCGGTGAAGAAGTTGCTGCACGCGTGACCTCTATCTCGATTTATATTAAGACTCGTTTTACATCTAACTATAAATGTTATATGAATAAATACCGTTTCAAGTAAATCTATCGGTGTGTGCTGAAAGGATGATGGATGCGTGAATGGGACGACAACATAATCACTCGATTGCAGTGCGTTTTTTTTTATCTACACGTCCAAGTATGATTTGGGCGTCGATTTTTTGAAGGATGGACAGTATCGAGGACGCGTTTGCATCGCGTACATCTCGGGGCGTCGCGACGCCGCTTAATTAACACGATCGCACCCCTCGCTGCAAAACACACACTTAAACACAACACAGAGAGAGAGAGAGGAGAGATATCGTCCGGACGAGAGAACGGATTTTTATTACGACGAACGTGCTCCGTCTCGCAAGTAACATTATTTCTTTAATTTGGGTGAGTTTGGTTTTTTCTTCATTTTCACCTCAACAATTTACAATCACAACTTCGACCACAATCAATGCCATTAACTTACATATAAAGCTTTCACTTTACCCAACGCAAAACAACGATAACTTTCGCTTCGTGCACATTTCGCACCATTAATTAGACAAAAAGTAAATCGATTTTAACTTCAGAAGAAATCCAATTTAAAAGCATCAACAAAAGTTTCATAATCCTTAGAAACGAAAATCTAACGCTAAAGAACTTAATTGTTTATATTTTCAACAATTAAGAAAAAAAAATTAACGCACTTAATTTCAATTTTTAATTCATAATTACGAGTGCAAACGAATATAAAAAAATAAATATATAATGAAACGTCAAAGAGGGATGAAGAGGAAGGGAATGGTGTAATTAAAACGTAATTACTCTTTCGCGAGACGACGCGAAATTACAATTACACAGTTCGCTTTTTTTTCAGCTGCTTCTGATCTTCGCACTCAAAGAATTCGTAATGCGATGTCTACAAAGTCTTTATTATCTTTAAGCATTGGACACTTTTTTTTGTTGTTGCAATTACAAATTGGGTAGCAGCATTGAAAGTTTCTATTTATTCCTGATCAACAAAAAAACAACTCATTACACTTTTCATATTTTTAATTTAAACTGAAAATGCATTGAAATTCAAATGAAATTGCTTTGCTTTCTGAATGCTGCAACTG
>NW_017097003.1:63347-70768 GCF_001412225.1 Nicrophorus vespilloides
ACTTATGGCTTTGCAAAACAAGAATCCAATAGAGTTTCATGAACTTATGTTACAAAAGCTTTGCGCTTTGTCTATTTCAACTGAACGGCCAACATAATATTTAGTTTCCTTTAGAACTTACTTTACTTTAAGAAGTGATATTCAAATAGTTTAATATACATTTTCAAGAAATTTACAAAGAAAAATATTAGATAATTTATGAATTGAGAAATGATATAAAAACTTCCAATATCCATTTAAAACAATATCTATGAAAACTTAGTGGTTGTTATCAAAATTGTGTTAAACCATCGTTTTTAATTATTAAAATATGGATTAACTTGTGATCAAAATGTATATGTGCTTCAATGTTCAATTTGTTGATGATACAAAATTTGAAATAAACTACGTATAAATGTAGCAAGTTTTTATGTTGTTGTCATAATTGAAATTTAAGATTGAGGTACGAAGAAAGTAAAGAAATTTGTTAACAGTATATAGAAGAACTCTAGGAGATTGAAGTACTCGTCGAAATTAAGCTGAAGTGGATGAAAATGGTAAATAATAAATCTCAAGAGATGTGAATCGGTCGCGTGTGAAATGTCGGGAATTATTCATTGTCTTCTATTCTCTTTATTAACATTGCCAATCGATACATCATTTCGTGTATGCGAGAGCGAGGCGGAATTTATTCCAACAGTCCAAGCAGACATCTGGTCATCATCTGAACACAACAAAGTACAAAGTTGTTTTCGTTTGCAGAGTATCCCTGCAAAGGGAAGACACGTGGGGCAAGCTGGAGATGCCAAACGTGTTCTACTTCATCGAGCTGATCCGGAACTGGCGGATAGACACTCAACAGGTTCCGGTCCAGATCAGCCCATCGACGCCCATCATCAACGTCATTCCCAATTCGGTGGAGGAGCCGGAGAAGAAGAAAAGTCCGGATGAGAAGAACGCAGAAAAGCAGGCCGAAGCTGAGAAGCAGCAGCAGCAACCCAAACAAGGCCCTTTCGTAAGTCACAGCGAATAACAATTCACGGGGAGAAAGAGAGGAAAAAAAATGTACGTATTTTCCATTCGCGTTTCGCAGCGATTGCAGCTTATCGCCTCTTTTCGAGAGGCGCCATATGGCGATGATTGCCTTCTTCTATTACTGTCATCTGTGTGCACATGACAAGATAGTTATCGCGATAATTACATTTAATCAGAATAATTTCCATGCAAATCACAAACCAACAACAGACACACACACACAAAATACAACGATGAGAGAAAAACAATGATGATGATGATTACATCACGCAAAAATGTAATCCTAGCATCATTACACCTGGATTTTCAATAATCTAGTACTAGTAGTACAAAAGTCTAAATAAACTAAATGTAGAAAGAATACAATACATTGTTTCTCATAAAATATACACAAAGATCTTTCAAGTAAATGATTTTATATAATATTATCAATATTTTTAATACAAATAATATTATAAATTCGTTAATTTCATGCTTTCTTACAAATACGTTTTTTTTAAGATTTTTCATTAATTTGAACTTATTTTCCCTAAATTTAGATCTCGAATGTGCCAAAATCAATATCAAAAGATTTGTGGCCGTTCCAAATATTTCAAATATTTAAGATTTATACGCTGTTAATTTGAATTTTTTACTTCTTTGACTTCTTGACTTTTCTTTTCTTTGAAAGTAGAAAAATAAAAAAAAATTGAAAGAATAAAAAAAATAAAATTTTATATTTATATAATATTTCAAAATGTTATGACTAAACTGTAGATTTTACAAAAGTTTGAGAAATTGATACCAAGTTCAGTAATTTTTTTATAAAATTTCAAAATTTTATTGGAAAACTAAAGATTTTACATTTTTGGAATAGTAGATACAAATTTCAGTAAGTTTTTCATAACATTTCTAAATTATATGAAAAAAACTAAAAAATTAAACCTAATTAGAAAAATTGATGCCAATTTCAGTAACTTTTTTGATAACAATTCAAATTTCTATGGAAAAACTGTAGATTTTTCATAATTCAAAATTTAGATATTAATTTCAGTTACATTTTTATAATATTTCAAAATTTTATGAAAAAAAAAACCGAAGATTAAATCTAATTCAAAAAATTAATACCAATTTCAGTAACTTTTCTTATAAAATTTTAATTTTTTAATAGAAAAACTGTAGATTTTACATAATTCGAAAAATAGATACGGATTTTAATAAGGTTTTTGTAATATTTAAAAGTTTGATTGGAAAACTGAAGATTTTTTCCATAGAAGGTACAAATTTCAGTAACTTTTTTTTATAACAATTAAAATTTTTATGGAAAAACTGTTGATTTTACATAATTCGAAAAGTAGATACTAATTTCAGTTACATTTTTATAATATTTCAAAATTTTATGAAAAAAAACCGAAGATTAAACCTAATTCAAAAAATTGATTCCAATTTCAGTAACTTTTTTTATAAAATTTTAATTTTTTATAGAAAAACTTTAGATTTTACATAATTTGAGAAATAGATACGGATTTTAATAAGGTTTTTGTAATATTTAAAAGTTTTATTGGAAAACTGATGATTTTTTCCATAGAAGGTACAAATTTCAGTAACTTTTTTTTATAACAATTAAAATTTTTATGGAAAAACTGTTGATTTTACATAATTCGAAAAGTAGATACTAATTTCAGTTACATTTTTATAATATTTCAAAATTTTATGAAAAAAATCGAAGATTAAACCTAATTCAAAAAATTGATACCAATTTCAGTAACTTTTTTTATAAAATTTTAATTTTTTATAGAAAAACTGTAGATTTTACATAATTCGAGCAATAGATATGGATTTTAATAAGGTTTTTGTAATATTACAAATTTCATTAACTTTGTTATATAACAATTCAACTTTTTATGGAAATACTGTAGATTTTACATAATTCGAGAAATGAATATGAATTTCAGTAATTTCAATCAAAACTTTATGAAAAAAAACTAAAGATTTTTATATAAAAGCTTTTTTATAACATTTCAAAATTTTATTGGAAAACTGAAGATTAAACCTAATTAGAAAAATTGATGCCAATTTCACTAACTTTTTTTATAACAATTCAAATTTTTATGAAAAAAACTATAGATTTTACATAATTCGAAAAGTAAATACTAATTTCAGTTACATTTTTATAACAATTCAAAATTTTATGAAAAAACCAAAGCCTAATTCAAAAAAAATATACCAATTTCAGTAACTTTTCTTATAAAATTTTAAATTTTTATATAAAAACTGTAGATTTTACATGATTCGAAAAATAGATACGTTTTTTTATAATATTTCAAATTCTTTTGGAAAACTGAAGATTTTTTACATAAAAGGTACAAATTTCAGTAACTTTTGTTATAACAAACTCTTTATGGAAATACTGTAGATTTTACTTAATTCGAGAAATAGATGTGAATTTCAGTAAATGTTTTTGTACATTTCAAAACTTTATGAAAAAAAAACTAAAGATTTTTACATAAAATATATACATTTCAGTGACTTTTTTATAACATTACAAAATTACATACGAAAACTGAATATTTTTCATAATTCAGTAAATAGATACCAATTTCAGTCACTTTTTATATTTATAATTTTCATGATTGAGTACTTGATCACATTATTTAATGCATAATAAATCAATCTTGGTGAAGTGATTTTGGTGGATGGGATCGATGATGGAAGATAGGTGACTTCTATTAAGTAGATTAAAGTATAGTTACTTAAAAACACGTGGGTCGGATTAATTCATTAAGAAAGGTAAATATGTGGGGTTCTCACATCATCCTCCTCGCGTCGTCACGTATACTTTATGTGTGTGTGTGTGCACATCGCGCATTAAACAAATTAATCTATCGAACGTGGACTATGACGATGATAACATTTTTAGTGGGTAGTCGTCTGCTCGCATCATTGCAGCAGTTTCCCAACAACAAAAACAATAAATATAACACAAAACGATATAGCAAAGAACAAAAAAACGATAAGATGAACGCGAACGGCATCCGGTTATTCATGAAAGTGCTCTATTACATACACGTGAGAGCCCTTCGAGCGTCGCGTCGGCTCGCTCACCTGTTCAGCGTTTTTTTTCTCTTTTGGTTGGTGTTTCAGGGTTGGTTCTGGACGACCATCAAGGGAATCCGGCACTGGCTGAAGAGCGCACCCGGTGAACCGGTCGAGCTGCAGACGATGCTTCCGTCGAGCGTTTCCGTGCAGAAACCGCCGCCGGCCAAGAAGGCCGAAGACAAGAAGCAGGAGGCGGAGAAGAAGAAACCGCCGGAGAAGGCGGGAAAGGGGAAAGGTGGAAAGAAGGCGCCCGCAGGTGGAGGCGCTCCGGGCATCTGTCTGATGACGGAAAGTCCTTACAGGATCATAAAGGTACGGTGCAATTTGAATTCTAACACTTGTTGCGATAGGCAACTAAATATACACCGACTATTTTTAAAATCGATACAACAAGTGGAGATAATTATTTTTCAAGAGCTGCGGTATTTAACTCAAGTAATATCTGACCTTATGATATAATGGAGGTTATAAGTACTGTCTCCAATTAAGAGAATGTCAGAAAAGTTTCATCATCGGAATACTCAAAAATACAAAATTCTTACATTTTCCATTTCGTAATTTCCCATTTAAGAAAAGTCTTCAAAAGTAGAATAAAACACAAAATAATTTAGCTTGGAAATTCAAATTATTTCAGTCATTATAGACTTAAAACATAAGAAACTAATGAATTAATTTCATATCATCAACAATTGAAATATTAATTATTGATAATTGAAATCTTTGATCAATATTTAAAAACCATTAAACTGTAAATAAAGTAACGAAAATGCAATATAATTACATATAGAAGTAGTGTTTAAAGAAATTCATTTACTTACCTTAGACTTTTATGAAAATTATCAACAAAAATAGAAATATCCCAGTGACAATTAACGAATTGAACTGTGTTAAAATTACTGAAATAAGTCTGTACATTTGGAGAGAAGAAAAATCATGCGAAATGAAGATTAACATAATTATATAATTAGTGTTATATTTATATAATTAAATGTGCGAGATACATTTTTCTTTTGAAACTCAAGTAAATTGGGTATATAAAATATGTGGAGTTTCGTTAATTAAAGTTGATACTTACTTAAAGCGAAACATTTAATTGAAAAGTTTTAGTATATGTTTATTTACATCTAATTGAATTTTTACATGCGTCGCAAGCGAAATGTAAATGCGTTTCGTGCATTTCCTTCGGAATCGATTAAAGAAATTGGATTAATTTTAATAATAATTGTTGCGTGGCGTGCGCGGTCACCAGATAAATAGGCCGATATTGGTCCGAGGGGAAATTGTTTACACGTGAACAGAATGAAGGAATTTGCGGAAAAGCGGAACGATGTAAACATCATAGCGAGAGAGCTTCTGGTGACATGCAAGAGTACATTTGTATATACGGATGCGACGTCCGGAAAGTAAATTCCATTCTCAAAAATACTTCCACCTACAGAAAAAGCTTTTTCCTTCTTCATAATACATTTAGATGGGAATTTCTTGTGTACAAAAATACTAGAGAACATTCATCCTTGCATAACAATATACGTTTTTCTTTATCTTCAAAGCATCGCTTCTTCAAGTGAAATAACTTTTATTGTTACGTATTTAATAATCAGTACGAAATTGAATTGTAAACAAATCAAAATAATGATAGTTGAAACTGTATATTTTTTCCTTAGCGATTGAGTGACAATCGATTAATTCCTTCTAGAGTCTAGACCGTGGAAAAAGATGATTGATCTGAGAGCTGCGAGTGTCCGATAAAGTGAAAAATGATTACGAAATCGCAGATGTAATTGATATTGATGCGCGCAATCTCTGGGACCTAATAGATCTCGCAGCAATAATTCTTAATTTTCTTAGACGTAAGTTTCATATAAAGCGTGTATTTTATATCGCGCAAAAATAAAATGTTTCCTTAAATATTTCAAGAACAAAAAATAAAATAAGCTAAGAATTTCCACTGAGAAATTTACATTTTTTTTTTGTCTTTGACGTTCGAAGCTTTTGAAGCAACGTGTTTTGTATTGAATAAATATTGAACCGTGTGGAAATTGTTCAAGGGATAATGCCTCGCATCTCCTGAAAGCCAATTACCGTGGCCGTTCTAGAAGTTCACTTAATCATAGTAAATTGAGGTATGATTAAATACGCCTTGGGACTATGAAGGGACCAAAGAAGAACGGGCTTCAAATGGTAATCGGAGATTGAAATTTCAATCGATTTTCATGAGAATCAACCTTTATTAACAGTTTTATTTTTGGAAAATGTAATACAGTGGAACGAGCACCTCGCATAACGAGTATTTCGCTTAACGAGACAAATAAATTGTAAGAAAAATGACTTGCAAAATGGAACTCAATGGAAGTGAAGCGTTTGGAGAAGCCATTATTACAAACAACCACTAATAATAGTTAATAAACTTAGTAAATTAATCCTTCTGCAATCTCAAAGCCAGTGATCTAAATCAGCGTTAAGTCTCAGCAACTGTGGCCTTCCAGTTCACCAATCTGAATGCCTCCATCCTCGCTGATCCTTTGGCTGAAGTATTCCACTCTCACTCCTCCGGGGGAAATACCTACTTTCCCTGAAGACCCTGAAGATGTGCTGCACCGATCATACAAACTCCTTGTTCTCCCAAGGGCTGACAATGTTATTTGGCTCTGCTTTGTATCGCTGCACGATGTTTCATCATGTGTTGTTGTCTTAGATACACCGACATATATTATTACATTACTTTATATGGAGAAAATTGTTAAAAATACAGAAATTTTAAACTTGTTAAGCGAGGTTCCACTGTTCTTATTAATATTTATTTCTTTAACAATATTATAATACCTGGTTTGGGAAATCTAGAAAGTATCGATATATTACTGTGGTTTGAGTCGTTTGGCTGTAATTCGTGTTCAAAGTTTAAAAAATGCTCAAAAAAGCAGTGTTTTTACATTTCATTGATTTACTCGAAAACTATAATACATAGAATTAATCCAAAAGATGCGTATGAAAGCTTAATGTTTGTGGAATATAGAAAGTATCGATATATTACTGTGGTTTTAGCCGTTTGGCTGTAATTCGTGTTCAAATTTAAAAAAATGCTCAAAAAAGCAGTGTTTTTACATTTCATTGATTTACTTGAAAACTATAATACGTAGAATAAATCCAAAAGATGCATATGAAAGCTGTATGTTTGGGGAATTCAGCAAGTATCGATATATTACTGTGGTTTGAGTCGTTTGGCTGTAATTCGTGTTCAAAATTTAAAAAATGCTCGAAAAATATTTTTTTTTTCATTTCATTGATTTACTCGATAACTATAATACATAGAATGAATCCAAAAGATGCGT
>NW_017097004.1:0-4340 GCF_001412225.1 Nicrophorus vespilloides
TTATTGCTGTGCCTTTCCTTTATATTTTCTCTCATATTTTTGTCTCGAAACTCGGTTACATCATACAATTTTATTTGTTCCTCCGCAGTGTTATTTACCCGTCGCCGGTTAATACTTTCCGAACGACCGATAATTTTCGGCAATAAATTTTTGGTTTCGTTTTTGGTAGAAGTTGATGATGATGATGGCCATATGGTCAACGAAACGGCAGATGGCCACGTGCCCCGAAAAAGGGCATCATCCATCCATCAAAGAAAGAAAAGAAAAGAGAGAGAAAGAGTGAAGGGCCGGAAAAAGGTGGACGGAAACGGACGGAGCGATCGAAGGGAGAAGATTTCATTCAATCGAAGGAAACATATTTCTTCTTAGTATCGGAAGAAGTAGCAAAAGAGAGAAGCCCGTAAATGAATGAATATAAAAAAAAAACCTTATGCTCGTTATTGGACTTGAATAATCGCGAGAGAATAAATTAATTAAGCAAAAATTAATTAGGAAATTAATTAATTAATTAATTTTCCGGTTCAACTAAATCATCAACTCAGCTCTTCACTCATTACAGAAATATGTCAATAATAATAACAATTATTTGTTTGTTGCTGCACGTATAATAATAATTATTATTATTATTGGCAACTGCAGTTTCGTGTGTTTGCGGATGCGTGAGCCGGGGCAAATTTAGAGCCAATTATTGGCCGTAAATGCAAATCGCTTTGATGCGATCAACTTATATTGCTGCAACTGGTTTTGTGAGCTCACTCGATTATTTCCAATTTTGCGTTTGCACGCAGAGCACTTTGGCATTTCCGAATTCGCATAATTGATTTCAAAAACCACCCAACCCCTCTTCGCATTCACTTTTTTTTTGTCTGCAATAATTCCCCCCAAACACATCAACCCTTCTTTGTTCTTCAAATCCTCTTCACACGCAATTTGCTTACTGTGTGATGAAATCAATGAAAAACTAACAATTTATTTTGTTAGCTATACTAATTGTTTAATGATATTCTAAAAAAAAAGTTAATTTAATGAGTTTAATGGATTAGATTTACTGAAAATATCCAATAAATACGAAAATAGGACCCAAAACACAACCCTGTGGAACATCCGATACGATCAGTTGCAAGTTTAATAAACGAGCCTTAAAAATCAATTAAATACAAAAAAAGGACTCAAAACACTACCCCGTGGAACACCAGATACTATTGACTTATTTAACGTGTCAGACCACCTCGACTTGAAATGATCAAAGTCGCTGAAGTCCTGAAGATCAATTATCCACTCGCGTAATAATTGTTCGCCAGAACCCACCTCCCCTCTTCGTCATTAATCAAACGTTAATTAATTAACGAGGATGTTTGCGTTCGCCCGAACCCTCCCACGTGTTCATTCATTCATTCGTATTTTTTTTTCTTCTTTTTTTTTGGGGCCAACAACCCCTGCGATTTTTTTTTTATTATTATCCGACGACTTTTCGACCTACAAATTTTCCAGCTTCGGTATAAAATAACAATAAAATTATTCACCCCCCGATCGGACCCAAAATAAAATATAGTATATATAAAAAAAATGATCCGGAAACGGAAGGAAGCAGTAAAACCATTACAGTTTTAAATGTATTTTTTCTGTTCGGCCCCATTTATTTCGTTCCAGTTTCGGTTTTTCAAATTTCTGTTGTTGTTGTTCTTGTTATTCGTAAGTCACGATATTGAACAATTATCTAAAGTGCACAGTAAATATTTGGTTATGCGATAGCAATCTTGCAAGATCCATTTTTTTTTGTTACTTTATTCCTCAGTAAATATTTACATGCTTTGTGTATCGATTCAATTGGATTTTTTGATATATATATATAAAAAAAAATGCATTACATTCAGGTTAATTAATTTGATAAGATAAGATATTTTCAAATATGAATTAAATAATTGCACAACATTTACAATTTATTGCATTACATAATTTTTCGTTATTGAAAGTGAAATGAAATGAGACATATTTTTGTTTTGACAGGTGTACCAACCATTATATCATTTCATAATTTCATTAAGTTGGTACACTTTAACTGTGTAGAACAAATAAGAAACGTTATGTAATTATCACGTAACCCGTTTCTTCTAATTATATATATATAAATTTCAAAACTGCTCTAAAATAAAACTTTTAATACACTTACATAAAACTAAATTTAACATCAAAGCAAACTGGATTGTCTTCACGAAAATAAACGCAAATATAATGTAAAACAAAAATCAAATACTTGTGTCTCGATCCATATCAGATTTCGTGCTCATCTGTCATTATTACCTGAAACAAACCAAGAAAACAAAACATTAGTATTAATTACCATCATTAAAGCCTTGACGAATAAAGTAAAACAACAAAAACAAAACAGAAACGACATCAAAACTATTTATTTATAATCATTTTATTGAAAATTTTAGTAACAAAGCTTAGATTTTTTTTATATTATTAAATTATGTTGAACGTAAGTGGTATAAAATGTGTATTTAAATGGTGGAATTAAGTATCAAAGCATCTGGTTTGTGTTGAATAGAAGAAAGAGAGGAGAAAAAAACGAGCACACATCAAAGAGAAATTGTATGTAATTCGTCGGTTTTTATAAATTAATTTTTTGAAATTTTTGTTGTTAAATAATATTAGAAATTTACTAATAACATTTTCAATTTTCAACGTTTTTTAGTTAAATAACATTAAAATTTTAACAATTGTTTGAACAATGGTAATTTATTTAAAAAAAATGTGATAAGTATATAAAATTGAATGTTGAAGATGAAACATACTGGAAATTCTATTTACATGATGGAATTGTGTTATATTAAATATGGCTTTATGGATATATTTTTTTGTTGGTGGTGGCGCGGTGATGTAAACGAATCTGCGTAAAGGTAAAAAAAAAGTGTAAAAGTAAATTATCCTTCGAAGGATGGAAAATTTGCATGAAATTATTATTTGGTCGTGGAAGTCGAAAGAGTGCGAGGATGAAGAAGGAAAAAAAAAACAAAAGAAAGAAGCGAAGGATGTATTTACATAGTTACCGAGGACGTCGTCGTTGGTAGCGACGTAATTCGGTTTTATATTCCCCATCGAGCATGGAGGAAACGTCCCGTGGGATTAAAAATTTTCAGTGTATTGAACATGTGTTGGTGGAGGCTCCGCATCTCTTAAAATATTATTTATAATCACCGAAGAACAAGAGAGCTGAGGAAACAAAAGGCTATTTTCCACTGACAAATTCCTCGGGGAATAACGAGAACGATGGTTGGCGTCGGTCGATGCCGATGATGATGATTGCGGCTGTTTCCTTTTCGCGGAGGAAAATTATGGACGGACAAAGAAACGGTTTGTTCGGACGCGAGAATGAAAGAACATCTTTGTTTTCTACTTCAACTTGAACTGCTTTCAATCATGCACTTGATCCCACACACTCACACACAAAATACACGCAACGTCGTCCACTCGAGAAAGAAATCCGATCTATTTCATTTTTTTATTATAATTCTTTCTAAAAGTCGCCCTTTGATACGAGGGTTGAAAATTAAAATTTACTGCAGAAGGAGATGTAGAAGCGAAAAACGAAATGGATGAAGGAAAGTGTATAAATACGGACGAACGCACACACAATGAACGGCTTGTTGAGCTGCGTCGGGAATGAAAGAAAATCTTTGTTGCATTGAAAACTTGAACTGGCGCTCACTATTTTTTTTTCATTTCATAACATACACAAATACATAAAGCAGTGTGCGAAAGTGAGAGAGAGAGAGAGGAGAAACAAGTACAGGGAAAACAAACAACTGCAACAAGATATTATAACAGTTGAGGAGAGAAACAAAAATGAGGAAGAAGTAGCAGAAATGCTACAATAACAGCAGGCGTTTTCAAAACTGGAATCAATCGCAATGCTTCTTTTTTTATAAACTAATTATTTATGGGCTTCGAAATGAAGAGAAAGTGCATTACATTCACATAAACGCAATTCTATATATTCGATTTGCATTAATATTATATTGAAACCAAGCAATTTTGCTCACAAAGATTAGAAATAGTAAACGAAATTGTTAAAATATTCTCTTCAATCTTCTGTAGAAATTTAGGAATTCAATTGAATTCAATGTGAAATATTACAACAAAAAATATATATTTCAAAATTACTAAAACTTTTAAAGTAAAAGATATATATATTAAGACTTAATAGCAAAAGTGAATTATAAAAATCAATATAATCAAGTGCATTTTCGACATATTCAAATCAAACAATTGGATTTTCAAAATTTACCAAAAATTAATTAAATTTAGATAGTCATAAAGATTGAAAACTAATTTGG
>NW_017097004.1:4345-27283 GCF_001412225.1 Nicrophorus vespilloides
TTCAAATTTACACCAATATAGTAAAGTATATTTTCGAATTGTAAAATTTACTACGAGAAAAAGCAATTATCTTAAATTCTGAGATGCTATGAAAAAGTAACAGAAACTAAAAATAAATAAGAAAATTTTCTTGGTAACAGCTTTATTCCTCGTCTGCATAAGACAACGTTTATTGGCACGAGAGCTCTTATGTTTCATCTCAGCTTTCTACATAGCTATGACCTCGATTCGAAAGATTCTGGCAGACGAAACATATTATTTTTTTCTTCTTGTTGTTGTTGTTGTTGTATTTTGTGTTTGTTTATTTATTTTGATGTGGAGATTCGACGTGCGCGATAATCCCGATTCGATCCGCATTTAATGAATTCCGCTGGTGATTAATTCGTGCACGATAAGAGGAGGAGGCCCGTCGTTGTTACTACATTCAGTGAACGAACGACGGAACGAAAACAAAACTTGATTCAGAGACGAGACGTTTGCCGTCGAACTGACGGCTGTTTATATATAGAAATTACTAAATCGATGTGAAGGCGGCTGAAGAACGCAGCGCAGCACAGCCGAATATTAATTTATGAAATGCGAAGGGAAAAAAAGTAGAAAGAGAGAAAAATATTGTATAGCCTTTTTGGCACCATTCAAATTCTGTTAGTTTTTTGTGTTTTTCATGTAACTATCGCAGACTGTTCGGCGTCAATGGGAACTGGTTCATCGTAGTACGTTTTCATTGATTTCTGTGGCATCGATTATACTCGTAGCCTCATTTGATACATAGCTTTAATAATTTAGTATTAGTGTTGATTAAATAATTATCCATATTCTTTTAGAAAATTGTATTTCAGTATTTCCAAAATATAATTGGGATTTTCATCCAAATATTTTCAAGAAAACATTTCTGAACTTTCTTTTTGAAGAATATGATGAAGTGAAAATTTATAAACTGCAATATCCTAAGATTTACAAAAATTGAAGAAATTGATTTTAAATAATTGAAAACTTGGGAATTTCATCAAAATTAAAAAAAAAAAGCTGAAACTCAATTTAATTATTTTTTTCAAATATTTGAAGAAGTGAAAATTTAATAATTGCAACAAAAATAAAGAATAATTGAAAAATTGGAAATTTTATCTAAATATTTTAAATTTATATTGAAAATAAGTAAATTGAAATAGTTAGTCACGATTTTATAAAGGAAAATTTAGTTGAAAAATACTATCACGTTCAAAACTAAATATATAATGCATTATTATACATTGTAAAGTTGAGCGTTTTACCTCGAGTAATATTATCCTCCGTTATTACTATTTTCTTAAAGTTGCAAACTTGTTTATGCAAACTGCACCATCGCTCGATAGTTACGTTCTTCATTGATTTCCATGGAAACAATTTTGCTCTTATTGTCAATAGATACACAATGAAGTTTTATGTATTTAAATCAACGTAGCTATGATAAACAAGTTCACATATAAAAAATAATTAAAGTAAAGTAGACATATCCCTAATTTTACACGGTACTTTCTTTACACGTTTTCGCTTTTACACAGTTTAAACAAAAATAAATGTTGAAAATAGCCTTTCATAAAGATTGAATACTAATTTGGAAATATATAGTAAGAAATTTATCGTCAATATTATAAAAATCAAGAAATTTCAATTAATGAATGAATGAATATTTTCAAATTTACACCAATATAGTAAAGTATATTTTCGAATTGTAAAATCTACCAAGAGAAAAGCAATTTTCTTAAATTCTGAAACGCTATGAAAAAGTAACAGAAATTAAAAATAAATAAGAAAATTAATAAAGTAAAGTAGACATATCCCTCATTTTACACGGTACTTTCTTTACACGTTTTCGCTTTTACACAGTTTAAACAAAAATAAATGTTGAAAATAGCCTTTCATAAAGATTGAAAACTAATTTGGAAATATATAGTAAGAAATGTATCGTCAATATTATAAAAATCAAGAAATTTCAATTAATTAATGAATGAATATTTTCAAATTTACACCAATATAGTAAAGTATATTTTCGAATTGTAAAATCTACTACGAGAAAAGCAATTTTCTTAAATTCTGAGACGCTATAAAAAAGTAACAGAAATTGAAAATAAATAAGAAAATTAATAAAGTAAAGTAGACATATCCCTAATTTTACACGGAACTTTCTTTACACGTTTTCGCTTTTACACGGTTTAAACAAAAATAAATGTTGAAAATAGCCTTTCATTCGTTTTACACGATACTTTTTTTTACATGTTTTCGCTTTTACACGGTTTAACATGCAAAAAGTTACAATTTCGATTTACACGTTTTTCACAGGAACCTATCTATAGTGTAAGCAATTATTGTTTTTATATAAATTGAAGTTGAGGTAACATTCTTGAAATTATCAACACTGACGTAGTTCGTTAGCTTGAATGACTTTTATTGGTCATAGTGACACATGCTTTTGATGCGCGTAATGTATTTGAATGGAATTGGAGGAATCATTTGGAAATGATGACCCGGTCGTGTCTTTGGGTCACGGACCAGCAGATGCCCGGCTCCATGAATGAATGAAAACTAACGATGATTAATGCGCGTAGGAGGAGAAGAACCGTGAATATCCACTGTGTGTCTCTCTCTCACTCACTCCTTCACTTCATACACTTATTTATTTTTCTCTACATGCAGGCAGACAGACATTCATGTAATAGTTAAAGAGTATTAGTGAGTGTGTGTGTATATATATAGATATACTCGTTACGGTGTAATTCGTAATAATTGGTCTATTATTTAACAGGCTATTAAACATCACGTGTGGGCAAATAGTGTGCATCCGAGTGGAATGTATTTATCTAAAATATTTCGCATAGTTATTAGCGCTCCGCTGTTTCCGAATCGCATACCATATCCTATCTACCTCGACTACAAACTAACTATTACAACTACAGCAGCATTACGTTATTTTTAATTACATTTCATAGGTGAATCCGATGATGAAAAATTGTGGTGGTAGTGGAAGGAAGAGACGTACGTCGCGATGCATTATTGAAAAACGCATATTTCTTTTACTTCTTATTCATTCCTTTCTCGATACGTCTATATATGCAAATATTGGCCATATTGAAATATTGAAACGCAGCAGGAAAGACAATAGCAATTGGGTTTTGTGTTCCTTATAAATGTATTCGAGTGCGCTGCATGAATATAAACACGGCAATATTTTCTTGCACATGTACATATATATACCTCTTCCATATCCTGTCTTTCGTTCTCCACCTTTTCTTTTTCTTTTCTTCTTACTCTATCTACTCCCACGTTTCCCCGCTGATTCTCCGGGACGTATGGATACGTCTATGCATGTTATCTCTTGTTTCTGTCATCCGGTATCAAATATGTAAATTCCTGAGCGCGTTATAGATGGAACAAGAGAAAAGAAAGGTGGATGAAGAAAAAAATGCACACGAGGGGATGCGAATGAAACGCCTATCTATCAATTTGTATCCACTCGGATCCATCCCCAATTCCTTCCTCCTCGGCCCTTTCTTAAAGAATGCAAAAAGGAAGCATTTATATACAATCAAAGCACAACAAACACTTTACCTTTCAAAGAATTTCACTTATTTTTCTCCACACTTATGCATTTTATTGCAATATATTCCAAGGTAATTGTCATAAAAGAAGCATTACCATTAGTAACGTTTCTTTTATGACACTCTATTTCCTTTATATTTAAAAGGATTTCAGATGTCCTTACTACCCTTATAGATTTTATTTGCAATTTTTCGTAATTATCAAAGTGTCATAAAAGAAGCGTTCCAACTTTATTTTTAACATAATTGTAATTAATTGAAAGGAAATACGTTTTTTAGATTTCTAAATTTCGTACAAGTAAAATCATACTTGTCGATTCAATACTCGCCAAGTAACAAGCGGAATCTAATTATAATAGTATTTTTAAACTAGTGAGACAAGAATCCCTTGTTTTACACGGTACTTTCTTTAAACGTTTTCTCATTTACACGGTTTAAAAATTAAAATGAAATCGAAAGGAACAATTTCATTTTGCATTTCAATATTTTACATTCAAAAGTTACTTAAAAGTAGTATGTAATTTACATGACACGATACTTGCCAAGTAATTGATAAGTTTGTGTTAAATATCTAGTAGATTGAAACTGGTGCGAGAACACGAAAACGCGTTGTGTTTTCGTGCAGAAATGAACAATCAATGATGAAGATATTAATCCTGATTATCCTTTAATCACTGTAATTGCAGTAAGGAGATTACGTCCGATTGTTGTGTTGCGCTCACGAGGCGCGTTTTCGCCATTACGCAAGAGTGAAAGATAGATATATATATATATATTGGCAATTTGAAGAGAGAAAAAATTGAATTAACCCGAGGGAGAAGGCTGAAAAAGGGCCGTGAAAGGACCTGCAAAAAAAAAAGAAAAAACGAGAGAGAGAGGGGCATCTGGTCCGTTGTGAACGAACTTTTTTTTGTGTTGTGTTAGTGCTTCCCGTTGCAGCTCTTCTCTCCCTCAGGGCCGATCCTTCATGTTCGCGCCGTTACGCCTGAAGGATCCGTATTATGTTTTCTGATGAAAGCTTCATTTTTCAAATTTATTGCGCCGCATATAAAGCTTAATGCATTCGCGCGACAATGTCCTCTCTCCTTTTCCTTCGACCGATTCAATTTGATTATCGCCCTCGCATTAAATACACCTGAGACGAAAAAATAAAAGGAGATTTTCAGCAGAGAAACGATTTTTATAGCTAAAATAAGTATACACGTACAACTAAATGGAATTTGCATGTCTTTAGCTTTCAACGCTATGAGGTTGCGGCTCTAAATAAGTTACGTATGCTGCGTTGTCAACGTAATATGCAATTTGTCATCTCGTCAGGACTAAACCACCCCTCGAGGACGAAAACAACTTCAAGAAGAAAAGAGAAACCAAAAAATAAAGTATATGTATTTAATAA
Organism: Nicrophorus vespilloides; assembly: GCF_001412225.1. Taxonomy (NCBI): domain Eukaryota; kingdom Metazoa; phylum Arthropoda; class Insecta; order Coleoptera; family Silphidae; genus Nicrophorus; species Nicrophorus vespilloides. Next base: position 9,317 of record NW_017097004.1, read on the forward strand.
CCAAAATATGTATCGGTTCGTTACATAAATAACCTCGATCCGTTATCTCCTTACGCGATGATTCTTTCCTTTTTTTATTTCTGAGCTCTAAATTATTCACGACGCGCAATCCAAACATTGTTAGTGCCAGGTATAACAACGTACGTAGTTATTCGAAAAAGTCGAATTTATTAAACCTTCACTTTCTTTATTTTTTGGATGGAAACGTTTACGTAAACGTTTTCTTTTTTTTTTGTTATTATTAATAATGCACTCGATGTCGTCGCAAAGTATTGTTTGTTTTCTGCATGGAAGTTAAGTAACGCTAATCATCGTCGAGCACCTTCGACCTCTAAAAAAAACATTTTTTTTCTTTTTTACACTCGCACTGCGTATATTATTATCCTAGACTTTGTGCGCAAACAAACAAGCGAATTATCGATACAAAAATTAATTGCAGAAGCAAAAATAAACATCGTAAGAAACGTGATTGAAAAACAAATAAAACAAAGAGTTTAATAATTAACGTTAATTTATTGTTTACGAATTATTTTACTAAAGGAAACTTAGAATCATTGTAAAAAATTAACAGTATTTTTGTGAAAATGATCCAATATAATTGTTCGTGGTAGTACAAGGTGGCCCAATTGCAAGTTTTCAGAACGCTGTATTTTTTTTATTTGAAACTGGATTTTATTGAAGTACAAGCAAAAAATGTTGGAAAACAATTAAATTTTTTGAATTCATTTCAAATTTTCGATATGGACGACTTGAAAGCGAACTATAGCTCTGAGTTGGTCGACAAGCGAGTTAAACGCTGGGCTTTATTTAACACATTAACACTTTGGTATATTTTAGTGCTAACATTGGTCTGTAAAATGATCCATACCGACTTCTTGTGGTCATTCGAATGTCTAAATTTTCGTTTGATATCTCTTCTAAGAAAATTCGATCATTTTTTGTTCTTTACGAATTTCTCAATTGGGATTTTTTTTCTCGTCAGACAAGACGATATTTGGAAATTGGCTGCGTTGGTGCAAGCGCAACAGCTATCAACAATAATAGCCACTTTTGGTTTTCTGCTCAAATATTGGGCTATGACTCTAATACGTTTGAATTCCATCACTGATAGCTTTTTTTTCCAAAAAACTGAGATGCAAATGCTTCCGCATGCTTGTAAACAATACAATCAGTTATCATTAGGCGAAATATGGGCACAACATTGCCAACTGTTCAAAAGTTATAGCAGTTTTAAGTTGGTTGCAGTTCAATTTGTTCTTTTTTTTTGTTTGACACTGACGCAAGGTGACAGCTGTCACTCTCAATTAACTAAATATTTCATTAATGAAAATGAATCATTCTCTTGAATCATAAACATGAATTATATATTAGTTAATAACTCAATTAGGAAGAAAACAAGTAAACTCAAAAGTTTCAGTTACAATTGAAGATGATTTTGTTTAAATTATGTGCATGCATAATTGTGTATCTATGATGTTGCGAGTTCAATAAACGCTAAACTGTGAGCAGGTGTAAATCGTGTCGGAATAGTTGTAAACTGTCGGTCACCGCACTCAGTTTTCGGCTCTCTCTCTCTCGGATGTCTAAACGCAAATTTAATCAAAATCGCATTATGCAAATGCGAACGTCCTCTCCCGCCCTGTGCATGCCTCATCTGTCCGAATCCCGAAACTAAGTAAATCCGCATTAATTTACGCAAATCTAGTGGTACGCGCGCATAGTTACCAACTGTTTTCGTGTAGCTGAAATTATCATCCGCAAAACTTCTTCTCATTTAACTTCTTTTTATTTTTTGTTAGAAAATTATACACTATCTCGAGTTCCAGGATTCGCCTTATCGTTTTAGATAATTCGATTCGATTCATTTGGAAATAATCGGACCGTTGAAAATGTAAACAAATTATTGATTAGAAAAAAAAAAGAAAAGCAATTGGGACGTCTAATTACTTTATTTATAAATAGTTTAATTGATTACGTAATGAGAGCAATCCAAGGACGCATTTGAGAATATCGAAGTGTAGACGGTTTAACTGATTTTGGAGGCATAAAACAACATTAAATTAATTAATTCGAATACGCATTTCAGAATCATTACATTTCAGACACACTACAATCGGATTTGAGTTATTATATAATCACGTAACAAACACGATTTTAATTGTTAATTAATTAAGATGCAAACTTTATTAAGCTTTAGATAACATGAAACTAATTGATTTAACATAATTATATAAAAATAGTTAATAGTCAAATTCTTTCTAATTGAAGATATTTACGTGTGTAGTTTTAAATAAATAAAAATTGTTGTTCTGGGAAGGAACATTCAAAGTGAAGGAGAGTTAACTTTTGTCGAGTGGTGTGAATAATGAAGGGAAAATGGGTGAGAAAGACAAATAAAAAAAGGAACGTGTAGCATACTAGATAAGTCGTTGAAAATTGTAGAGTGGCTCGAGGAAAGAAAAGTTCAATGCACCACCTATACCTCTCGGTCGGTGTACTGCTTTTGCACATTACTCCAATTTTTGTAACGCAAAAAGTTTCGTTTTGCATCAGATTAAAGAGAGCGTAAAAATGCATTACGACTGCATTAAGCGACGATAAATCGATGCCACCACCACCAACCACAGTCAACCCCATTTCATCGAACTGGTGGTGAATGCGAAGATCCCATTACGCAACAATTAATAAATCACTTTACGTTCTGCATTCTATTTTTTTCCATTTCCTCTCTACTTATTTCTTTTTTATTTGAATGCATTTGTCAATGGGACAACAAAAAAAACGAAACGATTATTTACGGAATGCAGAAACTATCGACACGTGAAATGTAAATGAATTTTCCCTTTCCCCACCCCAACACGCTAATTATAATCTCGGCAAAAGTGGGTCAAAGTAAGGAAGGACGTCGATTGAGCAGAAAATATAAAATGCTACTACTAATGCTCTACATTTACACACATATACAAACATACAGATCGATTCCATTCGCAGTTTATTTATATAATCGATCTCATTGAACCAACTCATAATAATACATTGTAAATCTACAATTAGATTCTAATATTGTAGAAACTTTGCATCAATCGGAATTACGACCTAATTATTATCCGATAATACAGATTCGATAATAAATACACTTTTGTATTTACAATATATCACTAAAAAAAAATTAATCAAATTTGTTGTCGGTATAATTATCTTGTAGATGAGAATCTCAAGTGTAGTAAATCTACAATATTTCAATTTTATAATCTATATATATAATAAATTATATTAGTTTGTGTTTAATGTTTAATTCCCTAGAAGATTTTCAGTGATCAAGAAAATATATAAATATTGGGGTATAGAATAGAACCTTGGGGAACATTCCCATCTATGACCTTGACCTTATAAAGCTGTAACACTAGAATATACCTGAAAATTGGTAGTGTTCGATTTACTATTTTCAGAACTATGAAATTAATACTTCAATTTTATAATCTATACATATAATAAATTATATTAGTTTGTGTTTAATTCCCTAGAAGATTTTCAATGATCAATAAAATATATAAATATTAGGATCTAGAATAGAACCTTGGGGAACATTCCCATCTATGACCTTGACCTTATAAAGCTGTAACACTAGAATATACCTGAAAATTGGTAGTGTTCGATTTACTATTTTCAGAACTATGAAATTAATAAATTATAGGACTAAGAATAGAACCTAGTGGGAATTTGGCCTTGACTTAGAAAACGTGTACCTAAAACATTACATTTTTCTTTCAACCTTGGCTGAGAAATCCTGTCTTCAAAACTGATTACTAATAATAAATAGTGGTTAATTCTGAGTGTGTGTCAATGGGACATCGATTTTTAAATTGTTAAGTTTTTTTTTTAAAAATTATTATTTGACTGTGCAAATGAAATGGAAAATTACGTTGTTTCAGAGTTAACGGATACATTGCGGTCAATAGCCGTTTGTACACGACGTTCCTCCGCCATTGGATTTCAAGCGCGGATGGGATGCGGGAATTCGAGCCGTTCCCAACGTGCATTTAATTCGGAGCGCGCAGGTTTATTAATTAAGCTACTACTACTAATACTAATACGACCAGTGCTGGCTGGAAGCAGCGAGATCTAAAAAAAAAAGTAAATAAATAGAAGAGAGAAGAAATTAATTAAGTCGCGGAAGTAGACGCTGCGAATAAAAGCAGCGAAAGAGAAACGAAATAGGGACGAACGCGCATAATTTCATTGAATTACGAAACTCACGACTTTCAAAAAGAAATTCCGCATTTACCTATCCCTCGTTTTACACGGTACTTTCTTTACACGTTTTCGCTATACTATGCGGATTTTTACACGTTTTTCTCATATATGTACATTCGTATGTATTTTTCGTTTTGTAAATTGATTACGTCGATGCTGAAATGAAACAAAGCGACAACAACTAAAAAAGAAAGAAGAATGTTGAAAAAGCTATCAGTTTGAAGTGGATTTTAGGGTGGGTTTTCAAACCATTAAGCGTCATAAATAAAAGCCCACTCGGAGTTGCAGGAAACGAAGAGTTGGAGAGAGAGAGAGAGAGAAAAAAGGATACAAACGCAAACACGATGCATGAGGGGGTGGAAGAGGAGGCGATACGTGTGAGCGTGCAGACGTCGTGCAGCGGCGGTATGTGCGAAAATAAATATTTTTAAAAATAATAATGAATGAATGAAGGAAGGAAGGAAGGACAGAAAGTCCACAGCGAGGATTCTTTTATGATACGCACATGTTTTCCAGACCTTATGGCATCGGTCGACCTCATCAATTTAATGACTTCTGCCGCTATCATAACATTTATAACATACGCATTGTCTATTTTACTGCTTCAAGAGATCGTATCTCCTCATCCTCCTCCTCCTCTCATACACTCGCATACATATTAAGAGAGGAAACCAGGGTAAACGGTTCGATGCGAAAACTCACCGCTCCACAAAGAGAAGCCATAGCAACTGCTCTCATACTCATCCACAACCACAGTCTCTCTCTCATTCTTTCTCCATCTCTAGCACTCGAGTGAGATAAAGATGGATAAAGAGAGGACAAAAGCTTTCATTGCGAAAACATCCACTTTTGGCAAAGACCTCTCTCGTTCGCCAGAAAACCAAACCGAACCGAATCCCCTTTTTCTCCTATTTCCTTCACCCCTTCTTTTCTTCTTTTGATATTTTATTAATCGCGGAAATTCGGTTCAATCAAACTGCAAATGCGATTTGGAAGTCGAGCGACGTTTTAATAACGATGAAAAGAATTTTTAATTTCCCTCTAACAAACAACCAACCCCATCATTCAAATACACCCTCTCTCTCTCCATCCGAGCGAAGTTAATTTACAAATGCGTTTAGTCGCATCACGAATAATTCAGTTTCCATCAAAGCCCATCAACATCGACCAAACTTTAGTTTTCTTTTTATCCATAAACAAATCCATACAAAACAATTACATAAAAGCGTCCTTAGCAACTAGGAAGAGTTTCTTAGCAACCGAGAAGCGTCTGTAACAACCGTAATTAACAATTGATATTTAAGTAAAGTAATTTTAATGAACAAACATTCTTAATTGCATTAATTTGTTTTGTATTATAAATTATTTTATTGAAATACAAATTCTAAATTCGTGAAATAGGAGAGACGTGTGTTTAGATTGAGCTTAAACTAGTCGAGTAGAGAATCTCGACTGGGTAGTCAATTTGAAGCGAAATACAGGTGAAATCTGTTTGAGGGAGGAACGGATTGGATAAACCGAAATATAGCGTTTCCATCCGGTTGTAAAACCGTCTTTGCATGTGAGGAAATCAATTACGGGGCAAACATCAACATTGAAAATTTCGTAGTCGATAAAATCCATAAGCCCGATCCCCGACGTAAAGAAGAAGAAAAAAAAAGAAGCTTATTCAAGCCGCAGCCGCCCTTTCGATATTAATAATGAAATAATGTAAGGGCGCGCGCGTATATGGATACGTGTGTGCAAGTGACGGCTTTGAATTTCGGGCTGCAGGAAGTTTTTAGCTGATCCGTCTTCATTTTTCTTTAATCTCGACCAGATGCCGCCGCCGTCCCTCACCCCCAAAGGCGCGTTCGCATCGTCTGCATCGGTCGATTTTCCACGAAATAAAACTCCATATATGGCAGTATTATATATAGATATGAAGCGAGGATGATGAACAGCAGAAAAAGATACAAAAAAAAACATGTATAGAGAGAGAGAGAGTGTGGAAGAATGGTTGTGCTCTTTGGGAAGAAAGAGTAGAGAGAAGAAAAAAACGTGCTGAAACGTGGGTGGATAGATTGCGAATGTACGCTGCTATTTCGGTGCGATGACGTGCAGCAGCCGCGGTATCATAACATTCTGCCGTTCCTGCTGCTCCTGCTGGTGATGAGCTAGCTGCCCTAGAGCTGCTGATTCCAGCATTATCACAGTTTCCATTCTTCCCTCGCGACACGGCACGAGAAAAACGAATAAACAAAACAGAAAAACAAATATGAAAGGAACGAGAAAAACGAATGAATAAAACCGCGCGAAGAGTATGGTAACTACTACTACTAGATCCATTATAAATTCCCGTCGTAATTTCCTCCTTTTTACATTCCTCCACCTTCTGCCGCTCAGCGTCTTGTTCTTCGCCTTTTTCCTTCCATCCTTGTTTCCACAGCAACAGCAAAATAAATTTACTCTCCTTCTTTCTCCCGTTCCACTCGCATCTCTCCTCTTATTTTTTATTATTCCTGAGGCCCACACGTAAAATCGCGCGCCGTATGCTGGGGCCATTCAAACAGACATAAACTGTAATATATACTTTATATTTATTAGCCAGAACATGTTTTGAGGAAAGAAAAACGAGCAACCGAACGAACCGTATGTAACGAAGCTTGAAATTTCAGACTCCTGCTCATGCCTCCTTCCTCACACTGCTGCTGCCTGCAGTCATGCTGATACCACACCGCAGCGACGACCCAAGAAACATCACAATAACAATAATATTCCCTCAACCAACACAAAACTTATTCTTTTCAGACGTTCTCGCAAAACTTTTCACCGGGAATACAAATAAATATGAATCACGCTCACTACTATCGCGATGCGGGACGACCGCATCTAATCACACAGAAATTTCCCCGACCAGAACGAGAGAAGAAGAAGAAATTTATCATTTATCTAACCACGCATTTGTTTTTCATGTAATCGTTGGAAACAAAACACTAAAAAACAAACAAAAAAATTAATGAACAGAAACAAAAAGGAATAGGTTTTTAATTCCCATCAGGATCGATTCAATTAAAATTCGAATCACATTCAATTAATCTTTATATGAGCGGACGAAACGCAGGAAACAAACATCGAAATTGATTCATCCATATTTTAGTAGTTATTCTTTTTCAACAATCAACTTTAAGTTTTTATTTTCAAAGATTATTTTAATTATTTTTTTTGCCACTAAATACATTTTGGACATTTGGATACATTTTAATTAAATATTTAAATTGGAATAAATTTATTTAAAAAAAAACAAACATGGAAAAACTAATTAAGAAAATATTAATTGACATTGATTTTTGTACAATTAGAAAATGCGCTTTCTTTAAATGAAGGTAATTTTCGTGAATATCATTTGAATTATACAAATTTCCTGTAAATTATATTTAATAAATGATTTCGAAATTTGCAAATTTTGCACGAATTTTTCGTCAAAAGAACGGAATGCGGTCAGCGTGAGTTTAAAATTTATACGAAACAAAAAAAAAGTGTACTGTACGCACAGGGAAATAAATAATACGACCGAATGGAGAAAAAAAAAACGTACAAAATGTATATGCAAAATACACATTCGAAAACGAGCCAACAAAAGGGCGTTGTTGAAATTAGTGCGTGTGAAACGCAGATATACAACCGACGGCACTAAATTACAACCAATAATGTAATGGAACGAAAATAGACACACACACATCATTTTTTTTTGTAGTAAATTTACTTTAATTTTTCGCTCATAATCCATTTCCTACTTTACTAATTCACTTTTTGATATTAATTTTTCGAAAATTATTACTAATGCGTTTTTGATATTTTTCAAATTCTCGTAAAAACGCACCAAGCATGGAATAATTCATGAAACTGGACGTAATTGAAACGTTTTTCCTGCACGCAAAATCGATCGATTTTTCATTTAAATAATAAACGAGATTAAAATGACACATACACATAACGAGAGAAACAAAAGAAAACAGTTGTTTCAATCTGATTCTGATGAAGGATACATTCTAATTAAATTTGCAAATGTTTTTTTTTGTTGATTAATTTTTAATGGAAATTTGTATTAATCTTTGTAATTTAGTGAGCTGTGATTAATACGCATTTTTTTTTGCAGGGATGCGGTAATCCTTTAGAGTCGTTGTCATGGATACACCAGATAAGTCCATAGCTTAAAGTTGTGACCGATGCGTATTTGTTTAGATTCCTGCTAATAGGATACGTAAGAGTCGTTGCCATGGATACATAATAGATGTTCATAGTTGCACGTTCGGTCGAACGGTCGAGGTTAGTGGGAATCAATCTGATTCTCATAGATAGAAGAACCTTAATTATTTAACAAGGATGTGTCCGTTTGTGCATCATCGAACGTGCATGATCTTTAAAGCGAACGGTTGACCAGTTTTCTCTTTCTCATTAGCACCGGTGATGGATCGCGCGCCTCGATGGGAAAGAGAAAACGTGCCGGAATCCGACAGGACTTTCGGCGATCCTTTATTTTTTATTTTATTTGATTTTTCATATAAACAGATACAAACAAATAAATAAAACACACCTTTCTATAACTAAATATATGCGTGTTTCGTGTAAAGTTAATTTAATCGTGTTAAATTTATCCACGAAACAAAAAGAATAATAGGGATAAAAATTTTGCAACATATAAATTCATGACCATCTGCGACTTCACATCCGAATTCCATCAATATATTATTAAAAACCTTCGACGTTCTTCTCCATTCCAAGCTTTAAATTTTTCAAATGCAAAATCATAAATAGAAATGTGTGTCTGAGACACACGGCGAATCACAGATGATTTTAACGTTTCAACGAAACTTATTGGGCCACAAAAAGAAGGAGTTTCGAACAGTAGAGAAGATAACAATAAAAAACAATTGCAGCTGCGAATCATATCGCTAAACGCTGAAAGAGGGACCGGCTTTTTTTGTTCTTAACAATATCATTGGTTTCATTGGTTTTTAGTTAACCGATACAAATTTCTTATATCCAAATCTAAACCAATCGACAAACAAGCATGAGAATTTGGGCGTTTCAAATCTATTGAGAGAAATCTAATGTATTTTAAGAATACCCAATTAAATTTTCGAATTAGTGATTTCAAAATAAAAAGTCAATAACACAAAGAAAATATGTATGTGGGGTGTAACAAAAGTTCGTTTAGTTGGCGTTAATATAATTGTTTCTGACAAAAACAAAAGTTGTTTCTCAATTTGTTAAAGTCTAACGATATTTCATGTCAAATTTTAAGAAGATCGGTAAGAATTGGTAGGAGAAAATACAAGATTAGTGACGTAATGTTGGTAGAAATTCCACCATCAACACTGTAAAAATTGTTTTGTCTACGAAAAACTCCAAAAAGCCGATTTTGAGGAATGTTTTGAATGCTCTACCGACTTAAAAAATGTGTTAAAATAAATGGAAATTATGTTGAGAAATTACAAAAGGATGAAAATTAAATATATTAAAATAAAATTGTTTTGTTTTTGTTTTGTTAATTGTTTTGTATAGTTCAGTTCAGCCATTATAAGTTCAATTAAATTTCTTGTGCAATTAATTACAAGTTTCCCTGGAAACTAAAACATACATAATAGTTGTCATTAAATAGTATTTATTTGTGTAATTAAGCAAACAAGAAACCAGTTAGTCATTTAATTCGATCATAAATGAAAAGTTTCCAACTGTGACTCAATTCCATCGAAATTATGAACTATTGATGCACCAGTAAAAACATTGAGTCAGTTTCAATTTGAACTTGACTCAAATAAAATAGTTCGTAATAATCCTCGACCAGATGTTTCTCACTCAATGTTTAATAACACAAATATATAAATAAATAATAATATTGTATATGTAAGAATGAGCGAGATGCAAAACGTTACTTAATTGTTACAACTATTCGTGGAAACGTTGCTCACTCGAATTGCATTATATAAATAACTGGCGAAGACCTTGACGGAGCGCGCGAATTAAGAAAAGAAGTAGAAAGAAAGAAAGAAAAAAAAACGAACAACGAGACATCATATGTGTGTTAATTTATCGCGTACGAAACTGAACTTGGAATTTAATGATGCATCGTATTACATTCCATCGAAGTCGCGTCCAGATTATGATTATTATGTGTGTGTATTCGGATGAGTCAGACCTTCAATTGAGAATGACTCAGTCGATGTGTGTAATTCTCAATTGAATCATGCGCTATTGACTAAAGTAATCGTAACTTTAATTCGACATCATTTGCGGCGAAGGCGATCGTTAAATTGTTAACGCGAGATTAAGTTAACAATTGTGAAAATATTACAAAAAAAAAATCAATTATCATATAATCTTAAATAAATAACATCCAATTAAACTAATTACAAGAAAATATTTTTTTTTTCTTTTGAACGTTAAAACGAACTTCTATGCAATTCATAATGATGCAATTTCACGATGATGTAAGATAATTGTCATAGTTTTACGTTGAAGAAGCGCAGTCGAATTGCATATGGAAAATAAACACGAAAGACCTTGGAAATGAGAGAGAAAAAAAAAGAGGCAATTATCGTAGTCGACTTTGGAAATAATAAATGCCCCTGTTACGACGACGACTCAAGTTTGCACCGTAACGATTTGTTAGTGTAAGCAATTTATGCATAGGTTTTTTTTTTTAAATTACTTCTATTTATATATGCGTGTTAACAGGAAGAAAACGTTACAAAAAAAAATGGAAAACATGTGCTCAAAAGTAATTGATTTACTCGTCGAGTCTAAACGTTCCTCCAGTTTACGCACGGGATTAATAAAGGAGGCGGCGTTCTCTGTGAAAGATTTCACTTGTTTTTTATACATCTTCTTCTTGTTTTCGGTCGTAACTTAAGGTCCGTGGATCCGATAAAATCCGATTTCATCTCCACGCATTCCGAAAGATTTCAATTTTCGCTATTTAATCGAAACCTCTTCCACTTTATTAGTAACCACCGTGAAATTAATTTGTTTTCGATCTTCTCGTCGTGCATTTACATTTCCGAAGCGAAATTCCACCAATTTTTACACATTTCTATTTGATTTTTCATAGAATAGAATTTTCTTTCATTACTAATTTTCTATGAAATTAGTAAAATTTCTAAAAAAAAGTATTCTTTATTGTTTTTTTCTTGAATGAAAATATAAACATGTTACTGCGTATCACAATAATAAGTGATTTAATCATTGTTTGTTTATAAATTATTACTTTTTTTTAATAAAAAATGATTCATGTTTATTTCCACGTTCATTTGTAAATATTTTCGTCGTTGAAATATAAACATTTGTTTTCCACAATAAAAATTGCTATATACTTATTATATATTAACAACAGATGGCGTAAATCGATAATTAAACTAGAGAATTAATATGTATACGATTGTAATTTTCTCTTCATTATATATTTACTATTTATTTTAAATTGTGTATTTTCTTGAAAATTTCACAATTTATTAATATTATTATTCCACATATTTCTCGCTCCATATGAAAACAAACAAATTGGCAACTGCTTTATGTTTTTTCATTTGAAGGAAATCTAATTTGTTTTCTTGTAATTTCAAAATGATTGTATATTATTTATTTTTAAAAACACTCTGAAATGTATTTATACATCGTATAAATTGTAAAAAAGAAACAAACATTCTTTGCTTTCGGGTTGGGGATTTAAATAATTTCCATGGAAACTGTAGGTTGTTTTTTGTGCAACTGTTGTGGGTTTCCAAGTTAAAACAAATCGTGTCAAAATTTCCATGGAAACGGTTGTTTTTTTTTGTAAGAAGTCTCGTGTTATCGGGAGATGGAAGAGGGCGTGCTGTAGCAGCACGTAACATAACATCCATTACTTATACGAATAATGACGATAGGGAAAATCTGTGTGTTTGGTATTTATATGCCCGATACGTTTGCGTTTGCCAGATAACCCGAGTTAATTGTTTGCAATGCAATTTGTACTACAGATGTATTGTGTATGCATATGCATACACACAATACCGGGGAGAACCAAAACTAAACACAAACGTCGGGGGGTTGCTAATGAAATAATACGCACGTCACAACAACCGAACACACACCTTATTGCTTATTAATTCATTACTTTCTTAAAGAAAATTTAATTTCGTAATTTTCCAAAAACGATTACAATATGATATGAGACATACACGTTGATCAGGTATACCATGATGAGGTGAAATAAGTTGGTACACCTGTCACAAATTGACATCTAATATCACTATGACATTATATCACTATGGATATAAATAAACAATTATTTTGTTGTTTTTGTTGCTGTTTTTTTTCTTGATGTAAATTTAATTATAAAATCAATAATAAAATGGAAATGTTTTAAGAATGTAGGAGAATGAATATCAATTCGATTGAATCATCTTGCGCTTATTCTGTTGTTTGTTTGTTGCTGTTTTTTCTTGGATAAACAGCCTTCGCCTAGTTCTGGATGCAAGTAATGCGGTTGGAATGCACCGAGTTGCGTCAACGATAAATAATCATAAGAATAATTGCAATATATATATATATTAATATTAAAGGAAATAAAAGAAGTTTTAATCATTTTTGCTCTCGTCGTTAAGTGGATAGGAGAATGAGAGCCATTACTTCATTACGAGCGGCCCATAATTTCCTTTACGAACTCCATTACGCTCGTATTCTATATAGATTCATGGTCTATATAGAGAGGGAGACTAGATGATGATGGTAATAATAATTCAAAGAGAAAGAGAGAGAGAAACTGTCTTATTATCCTGCTTCGGTATTCCTCCCCTTCGCGGTTTTTATGTGCTGCGGTCGTCATAATTTTCCCAAGAATCCGAGCGGTGACTAATGCAACAGAAGTAGTAATAGCCTAGCAGAGTCATAGATAGGCAGAGAGTGGAAATATAGAGAGAGAAAGAGAAGAGATGCCGTGATTATTAGCAGCAATCAATGTGACCGGAAATGCATTTGTATACGAACTGATATTACGCTCCGACCTTCCACAAAGATTCACTATCTCTCTCTCATTCTCTTCTATCTATCTGTATACTAAATACAAACAACAGCAGCAGCAGTAACAACTGGGAAAGCACACTTTTGGTCCGATGGACGCGCATTCCGCGGATGGTTCGACCGTCGGCCATTCGCATTTCACGAACAGTGAAAGTAACGGATGCCAACGGAACCGGATAACTACTTCCCGTAAAACTCGCAGACTGTGGAGACACGAATAAAAAGCGGCGGGAACGCGGATTCCGAAATAAAGCATGCATGCACTGTTGTGATTCATCCAGAAATGCGCGCATCCAGTAAAAACAACAGCAACAACAACAACAAAATCCAACAAAGCGAAAATAACGTTTCACTTACTCGCACACCAAAAACTCCAGATTAAAAGTTCGACAAATGATACGGACACTACGTGTGGAGGAACACCATAACACATACCTGCAACAAAAAAGAGAAATACAGATAACATTACAGCTTTACTTTCACATTCCTCAAAATTATTTACATCATTAAACACATTTTGAAACAGACAATTTATCTGTCAATTTGACGTTACTTAACAAAATACATTACTGTCAATTGTTTATTACGTACTTTCTTAATTAAAACACACAAACTTGATTTGCTATATTTGTTTGACAATGCTGTCAACCTACTTAGAAATACATTAATTTATTAATTTTGACATTTACTCTCAATTGTTTATAGTCTATTTAATTATTATTATTTTTTTTTTAACTTTTATTGTTCATTCACAACCTGCCAACATCTCGGGCTATAAGATGAATGCTTTTGTCAGACAGAAAAAAAAAAGAAAATAAAAACAGAAAAAGAAAATAAAAACATGGAGCTGAACGATTTTCCATCGGAAGTTAAAACAAGAATATTTACATATTTTACATAATTAAGTTTATCGTAAAAACAATTGCAAATTTTGTATAAATCTATTAATATTATTATTATGCCAAGTATTGCATTTCATTTGTAATTTATTTACGTTTTATATATTTGGAGAACAAATGAGTAACCATTCAAAAATTTTATTTATTTTTAATGAATTCGTTATTCATTTGTTGCAACCTCGAATATTTATATTTACATGAATCATCTAAAATTAAAAAAAAAACACGAATTTACATAGAAACTATTGCATTTCTTGTCATCTATTATATCAATTTTATTAAACTACAAATTAAATTACACAATCTTCTAGAATTCATATTTATTTCTAAAATATTCAACATTTGAAGCATTTTCACATTGCAATATTTCAATTTTTCCATTTATTAATATTGATTATTTTCTTAAAACTAAACTTATTTTGCAATATTTCGACAATCGCAATTTATGAAAGTTTAATTTTGTAATTCTTCCAATTCAGACACAAAATAAAATTTTAATAGTATAATAATCTCAATATAACATAGTTAAAATCAATATTTTATTTCTGTTTGTTTATAAAACATTCAATATTTGGTTTTGACAAATAGCAATTCGTGAAAATCAATACATTAAAGGAACGTTAAATAATGACGATACTCTGGAGACGTTTAATGTTTATTTTGAGCCATCCATTTACAAATTCATAAATAATGCAGCAACGTTCGACTTTTATTAAGAACGCAAAGAGTAGAGGAAAAAAAAAGAAAAGAAAACCTGAAGCTGTCACAGCGAAAAGCCAATAGCAGTCATTTACGTCATCTCCCATAAATTACCGATTGGATTATCCTTTAAAAAACGAACACAAACAACAATATTCATTCATAAATGCTTATTTGACAGTTTCCTTCATTTGACATTTAATAATTTAATAGTTATGTCTTCTTAAAATAATTAAGTTTTTAAAAATTAAATCTTCTGTCACATTTTGACGTTTCTGTTAGTGTTGTTGCCAACTTCAATCCTTGATTGCACTAACAAAAAAAGAAATAACAATATGAAATATTTAAATGCTTTTACATACACGCAAATTGAAATTGACATGGATTACTACGTGGAACGCACGCGAACAAAAGCGCTCTTCTTTTTTTCTTTATTATATTTCGCGTTTTCATTTGTATTTTTCGCAAAATCGAAACAAACAAACACAAAAAAATATATATCAATTTGGAAATGATAGATGTCGCCCGATTCGAAACACTGCAATATGAATATATATAATTAAAAAAAAAAATATTTCGTTTGATTAAATGTTGCGGAATTATATTCGCATTTTCGTTTTTCATTTGTTTTTCTGTGTGTGTGTAGGTGGTGTACAGAGAGAAATTCGTGTTTGTTCGAATTCAACGAGTTTGTGTGTGTTTGTATATGCGTACACACGGATGTGTCGCGAGTTAATGCAATTTAAATTCAGCGGCCTCTGCATGCTTGCGGTATTTATTCGAAAATTCTATTCGAATTTAATTAAATTTCAACAATAAATATTAAACATGTTCAAGCGCAAATTTAAAATAAACAATTCGCGAGCGTACGGATCCGAAAAGTGCAACAACAACAATAGAAAAAATATATGAAATAGAATCGGTGACAGGAAAAGCGTTATTTGAAATTGGCGATCACAATTAAGTTGTTATTGTTGGCAGCAATGTGGGGCACTCGTAAAGTGGAGATAATTAAAAAAAAAATAGAAAATACATAGAAAAGGTAATGAATTAAACCGGCGATAAACTAAAACCGCGGAATTAGGGCGCATTTCCATAACGATGACAAAAGTGTTATTTGGCGCAGATGGTTTTAAAGTCCTTTTTAATATTTTCATTAACATGGATATTGTATTATGGCGGCAGTAGCTATGAATCCCGTTTCCGCGAGTGCTAATAACTCGAAATTTCCTTCCGGTGTTCGCGTAAAAAGCGCCATCTTCCTGCTTTATCTGCACTAAAACTTTTCTTTATTTTCTCCTCCCTCGCTCCCAACCCTCCTTTTTACGCGCAATATAAGCATTAAAAGAATATAAGTTCTCGCTCCGAGCACTCTATTGCTCCACCTTCCTTCTTTTCCTTTTTTTATTTCCTCAATCTATTACTTCTTATATACGATTAAACCGTACTTACTATTTTGCACTTCAAACTTGACAGATGACATTTCACAATTTCATAGCTTCATAAATTTTACATCCTTTGATGTCTAACAAAGCTAAGTCCAATGAATCAGCTAACCCAAAGGCAAGTACTTTCAGTCCCAATCTATAATTTACAGTCAAAAACCTGTGTCTTCACAAATCATCAATTTACTCAATAACTATATAAGATACAATTAAGAATGAGCATGCAATTTAAAGCTAAATGTTTGGGCTTTCCAATGTGTGGTCTGTCATATTTGTAGCTATTGGCGTTTTTCTATAATTTACAGTCAAATTTGAAATTGAGAATTTGAATTATAATGACAGTTTTCAATTAGTAATTAAATGCATTAAATAATAGATGGCGTTTCGTTTATTTCGTGAAAATACGCTATTTATCGTAAATTATACCGTGATTATTTGTTTTTTCGTTTTGTTTGGTTTTGCTGGAATAACCGGATCGTTTTCTCCGGTCCGTAAAGATATTGTTATAAAAGCGATGGTCGTTACGAAACCGCGGGTAGAGCACGTTTGCATACCTTTGAACACGTTTTACCGTTTACCCGATTCGATTCGATGTGCGTGCGTAAATTCCGCGAAATAATCGCTTTATAGCTGTTGCACATGTATTTTAATATTATATAAAACGCAGCGTGTGCCAGTTTTTTTTTTAGCTATTAACGTACACTCACGCACAAATCGAACGCATTTTAACAGGGAGAACGCAATTATTGCTACGAAAAAAACACGGCTCTAAAATAAAGCAATACTCCACCTGGCAGGTGATAATAACGAACGAATCGCCAATCAACGCTCGACAAATCCTATTAATTTTTTTTTGTTTCTATACATTTATAGAATGCATCCATGAAATTTTGGGACTTATTCAATTCATTAAAATTAATTCTCGTGTTGGGTGAAATTGTTCGCGGAAAATACGATACATCCGAATTTGACAGTCGCACAATGCCGGCATTGTATCAATCTCCAGCATACGCCGACTTTGTTTTAGTGTAATTATTGAAATTTAGCGGTGACATCTATTATTGGACTTCTGCATCGCTGCATTTGAAGTGTGTCAGAATCACGAGTGTGTGTGTGGTGCACACATTTCACCGTTGTGCGTTCCAATTATGCAGTTTTGCAATCTATTTGAAATTTAAACAATCAGCAATTTAGTTCGCAAATGACAATTAATGAAATTTATTGGTTGTTGATAGCTTTTTTTACAGTTATGAAATGTTCATGCTCAATTTTGAAGTTCAAAATAGTAAATTCAGTTCAATAGTATATAAGAAGGAATAGATTGAGGAAATAAGGATAAGGTGGATAAAATTGAAGGTGGTATGATTGAAATTGATGATTTATGAAGAGACTCGATTTTAAGAGGCTCAGAAAATCGTTTTTTGAATTTTGACTGTAAATTACAGGAAAACGCCAATAGTTACAAAAATGACAGACCACACATTGGAAAGCCCAAACATTCAGCTTTAATTTGGTTGCTCATTCTTAATTGTATCTTATATAGTTATTGAGTAAATTGATGATTTGTGCAGACTTCAATTTTTCGAGGCTTAGAAAATCGTTTTTTCAACTTTGACTGTAAATTGTAG
>NW_017097005.1:0-3244 GCF_001412225.1 Nicrophorus vespilloides
AAAAGATGCATATGAAAGCTGAATGTTTGGGGCATGTAGCAAGTATATATATATTATTGTGGTTTTAGCCGTTTGGCTGTAATTCGTGTTCAAAATTTTAAAAATGCTCGAAAAGGCAGTGTTTTTACATTTCATTGATTTACTCTAAAACTATAATACATAGAATGAATCCAAAAGATGCATGTGAAAGCTAAATGTTTGGGGAATCCAGCAAGTGTAGATACATTCCTGTGCTCTTATCCATATTGCTGTAATGCGCGTTCTTTTGTGAAAGGGGAGTCGCCAAATGATTACATACTTTTGAGGGAGGCGTTGTAATTTCAAGTTTGGAAACCACTGCGCTATGAATAAAAAACGTGTATATTGTGTTGCCTATTGTGTACAATTGAAATATAATAAAATTGCAAAACAGTCAAATTTAATTTGCGTTTTCTGCATGATATTAACTTTCGTACATATTGAACCAATTATTTCACTTGGTACACATGTGTTATCCATTTTTTTTTTCTATAGAAAGATAAATTATAATTAATAAAAATATACAAACATTTGTTTCATTCTATTTTAAATGCTGAATTAATTCATGTTGTTTTTTTTACTAAAATCTTACGTAACAAAGTAATAATGTTAAGTGGTGATGTGAGTTGTTTGTGTTCTAATAATTATATGATAAGCAGATGGAGCTGGAATCGTGGATGACATTTGAAAAAAAAATTGTAATAATTTGAATGCGTATATGAATTAGAGAAAGCTAAAATTCCGAATGGAACTGTTCGACTATGAAGTGGAGATTAAGCTGGACAAGAACAACATCCATCCGCGAGAGGACATTTCCGGTAACGTGAAAATCAAAGTGCAAACGGCCCTATTTTTGACTCACGCCTACATCGAAGTATGTAGCAAATGTCATTACAATATTAATTGAACAAAAAAAATGGGTATAAAGAGATGACTTTCAGATCACCGGAAGGGCCGTGTGCTGCTGGAAACAAAAGAAACACATATTCAGCAGCAGGAAGAGAAGTTTCACCGGTGAAGAGGAGTTCTTTTATTGCAGACACACTTTGGCCGGAAACGATGGAACAGAAGTTATCATGGAGAAGAGAAGTTACTATTATCCGTTCAAATGTAAACTGCCTGGACATCTGCCTGCAACGTGGCACGGTCAATATGGTTTAATCCAGTAATATCAATTGCCTTCATTGACGTGTAACTGAAGAATTTGTTCTTTCAGATACGTGGCACAGGTGGTTATCAAATCCGATGAGGAATGCATAGGGAAACACTCCAAGGAAATCACGATAATACCTTATCGCAATCTTAGATACGAACCGTACCTCTTGATCGAGGCTAAGAAGACGGTGAAAAGAACTTACCACTTCGGATTCTTGAAAATGGGTACGGTTACAGTAACCATTTGGTTACCGTTGTGCGGAATCTCGGCAGGACAGAATCTACCGTTGATCTGCACTATAGACAACAAGTCTTCGGTGCTGTTCGGTGGCATCGTCTTCATTTTAACTCAAATACAGATCTACCGGTCTTCGAAGCCTAAGTACACAGTAAAGACCATACGCACGGATATCTGCAGAGTAGCGAGGATGGCGGATATCCTCAAGGGCGTACAAGAGTATTACTGCGTGCTGAAAACGGATAGCGATATCTTCCCTACAACTCAGTACTGGAGATGCAGCACTTGTCAACTGGTTTACGAGGTCTGGGCTCAGCTGCAAGGCTCTTTGCCAACGAATAACGCTTACGGTTATCCGAACGTCGACGTTCCTGGTATTCCGATCATAGTCGGAACGGATCCTTTATGCAACTGGAACATCAACGAAATCAACGATCAGGTGATGAGGACTCTCTTGAGGGTCAGAGAACCGATAGTCATGGATCCTCCTCCGCCCGATGAAGTCGTTGAAGAGATTTTGAACACGGTGGACGACGAGTTTGACGTCGAGATGATGTCCAACTTGACCAAGCAAATCAACATAAACGAAAGCGGTGACAAACAGAAGCAATAAACACCATAAAAAAGTGTTCTCAAAAAATTGTAAATAAAATATTCTTTATTATGCATGTATAAGTATCAGATGAATTATTGATATGTTTGACTCAATCGGTAAAAATAGAAACTTTATGGAAACAACTGATGTAACATTGATTATTAAATTTCATTATAACTTATCAATGTATTAAAGATTCATATGCAATTTACAATTGCATTTAACTAAACGAAACCTCGTGTTTGCAAAGTCAATCTGGCTGCGTTGTTGATGTGGTTAACTGGGCGACGGTAACTGGGCGACAGTTACATAAAAAATATTTTAAACTGACTCATAATTATAAAAAACTATTTTATACTACTATTTTTGTACTATTATTATTTTATATAAAAATTGTATCAAAGTTTCTCATTAAAAAAAAAAATTAATAATATAAAATTATTTCAAATTTTTTTTTTCATGTGAGTTTTATTAATTTACACTTTTCTTTGTCAGTAATAATATTGTAATTGTTGCAAAAGATATTGTTATTCTTTATTAATATATCAATATCAATCAATGCGATATTCATTATTTGTTGCTAGTAACAATTTCCAAGAATACAATTTCAGATTTTTCAATAATCTCCTCCTCCTTAATTACAAAAATAATTATTAATTTGAATAAATATTAAGAAGAAATTTTTCAAATAATTTATTTAGTAATTATTTTATTCTCAGGTTTGCACGGAACACGTATTAACTTTTTGCGGAATATAGTTTGGGAAACTCAGAATTAGACCAATAAAGGATTTGGATCAAAATCTCGACAGCGTTAAAATCACGACAAGTAATAACGCTCATTTCTGAATTCATTTGTTTTACGTCAATATCAAATAATATAAAGGTACTGTCGAGATTTCCGTTGTCGGGATTAACTAGTGAACTTTTTAGGATTTTATTGCATAATCAGGTGTAGCCAAGGGATGCGCAACTTTTTATGTAACAAAAGTTACTTCACATTCGATACGTAACAAAGAAACGACGTTTTTTCGGTTCTCTTAAAATTGCATATATATATATAAATCTTTATTATATTGTTAATTTAAAATAAAATTTTGAATAGTTAATATTACATATAAATAATTTGTTTTTTCCTTGCACTCTTGGAAGAGTCAATATTTATCTCCATCATATATTTGAATACTTCCTAACCAGAGAGTCGTACCGAAAACCGTAAAACGAAATTAACCTGAATCT
>NW_017097006.1:0-2084 GCF_001412225.1 Nicrophorus vespilloides
TAGTATGTGTAGCACTCGTAGCAGCTGATTGAATCGAGGTAATTACTTTTTCTACTGCACTTTCCAGTTGTAGCTCTGTTTTCAAACTTATTTTAGATTGTAAATTTGAATCTCAAAGATCTCAAAGTGTTCCCAGTTAGTGTGCTTATTAAAGAGCGATAGTGGTTTAGTTCGCGACTGGATTGACGTCACTAGAGTCAATATAATGCACGAGTTGATACGAAAATAGTTGGTAGAGATCCATTTTACAATAGAAAAGTCCAACAGGTCAGGTTTTTTGGCTCTGTCTGTTGGCCAATAAGTTGGTTCACCAGTGGAAACAGGCGCGAGGTGTAGTGACTGCATTGCTATCAGTAGTTTACGCCCTTTGGTAGTAATTAATCTTGAGCCCCAATTTGTGTGTTTTGCATTATAGTCACCCACAGCAATGAAGCGCTCGCCTAAGGTTTCGAAAAATTCCACAAAATGGACCATCTTATTTTTGTGTTTCGGCCTCTCCAGTCCTCAACAACAACGCTCGTTGCTTGAAGGTGTTCTCTCCGAAACTTTGGTAGTTCGTAGTGCTTGATTGAGTTCTTAATGATCAGAGCAGTACCCGCATGTGCTGTGCCGTCAGGATGGTTTGTCTCGTAGATGGTATACCCTGGGATGTTAATGTAGCTTTGGACAGTGAATCGGGTCTCTGAGACCAGCATCACGTCCAACTTCAGGGTCTTTATAAAATGTATGACCTCCTGGGTGTGCTGGACCAACCCGTTTGCATTCCAGGCTACGATTTTAAATTCCTGGTAGTTCATTTCAACTTCCTGACCAGTTCAGTGATGAGAGCGAACATAGTGTCCATCCGTCCCATGAGTTAAATCATCATGTCATATAGCTTATCTGATTGGTTGGATGCGGATGGCTGTACATCGCTTCAACTTGGTTTTTCGCTGCTTGGACATATGATTTCCCTGGTGTCGTTGGGTTAGCGGGTGTAGTTGCTGCAGTTAACCGAATTTGTTGTTCTTTGGGTCTAGGTGAGGGAAATGTCCGCTCCTTGATCTCCTTGTAGACCGTACATCCTTTGGTACCATTCGCTTGTACCTTCACCTGAAATGTACCTTCCGTGAAATTGAACACGGAGAACAAGATACTACCACCACTTTCTCTGACTCCCATACTTAATGTACCACAAACTCCTCCAATGCCCTGTGTGGGCAGTCCTCCGGCGCCTCCAATGCCCTGTATGGGCAGTTTTCTACTTAACTGCTGGGATGGGCGCCACCCCCTAATGGGTATAGTTGGTCATCCACCAATCCCAATGATCGCTGACATGTCCGGCATGGGAATGTCAGATGTTATTCGGCCTCAAGTCTAAAAAGAAATGAGAAGAAAGCCAATTGGAAGGTGATTATACCGCAGAGTATGTCCGCAAAATCCTTCTGGGTTAAAGTCAAAGAAGAGAAACTGGCGTCTGTAGAAATTCTTTAAAACGTACGTATATTAGCTTGAAAATCAAAACATCATATTTTTATTTTTCCTATTTGATTTTAGTAACTCCAATGTGGGTACACTGAAAAAGGTAGATCTCAAAGTCCTCGATAGTAAATCCGCTCAGAATATCAGTATCTTGCTAAGTGGCAGCTTGAAGCATTTCGCATACGAAGAAATCAAAAAGTGTCTATTCAAATGTGATAACAAGATTTAACAGAAACGATTCTTAAGCAGTTAATTCAGGTAAACCATCAGAGTTCATTTCTAAGATCATTCCATATAAATCGTTTGGTTTCTTTTGTAGTACTTGCCGCCCCACAGTCTATTAGCATTGTTGCAAGAGTATAAGAGTTCGTACAATCATCTCTCAAAAGCGGAGCAGTTCTGCTTGAAGATGTCGGATTATTTTGTCGCTTGAAATCGCTGCAGTTTAAACAGAATTATACGGATATGGCGAACGACCTGAAGCAGTACATTGGAGCCGCAACAGCCGCTTGCGAGGAAGTCAAGAGAAGCAAGAAGTTAGCCAAGCTGCTAGAACTCATCTTGCTATTCGGAAACTATATGAACACAGGCACATCGAAATCAGAAGCATTCGATTTTGAAAT